>NW_024061557.1:0-114393 GCF_016432855.1 Salvelinus namaycush
GAACAGGGAACAAACACCCTGAATGCTGGGTACATGATGGAGAACAGGAGGTTTTAACTGGGTACATGATGGAGACCAGGAGGTTTTAACTGGGTACATGATGGAGGAGACCAGGAGGTTTTAGCTGGGTACATGATGGAGACCAGGAGGTTTTAACTGGGTACATGATGGAGGAGACCAGGAGGTTTTAACTGGGTACATGATGGAGGAGACCAGGAGGTTTTAACTGGGTACATGATGGAGGAGACCAGGAGGTTTTAGCTGGGTACATGATGGAGGAGACCAGGAGGTTTTAACTGGGTACATGATGGAGGAGACCAGGAGGTTTTAACTGGGTACATGATGGAGAACAGGAGGTTTTAACTGGGTACATGATGGAGAACAGGAGGTTTTAGCTGGGTACATGATGGAGACCAGGAGGTTTTAACTGGGTACACGATGGAGACCAGGAGGTTTTAGCTGGGTACATGATGGAGACCAGGAGGTTTTAGCTGGGTACATGATGGAGGAGACCAGGAGGTTTTAACTGGGTACATGATGGAGGAGACCAGGAGGTTTTAACTGGGTACATGATGGAGGAGACCAGGAGGTTTTAACTGGGTACATGATGGAGACCAGGAGGTTTTAACTGGGTACATGATGGAGGAGACCAGGAGGTTTTAACTGGGTACATGATGGAGACCAGGAGGTTTTAACTGGGTACATGATGGAGGAGACCAGGAGGTTTTAACTGGGTACATGATGGAGACCAGGAGGTTTTAGCTGGGTACATGATGGAGACCAGGAGGTTTTAACTGGGTACATGATGGAGACCAGGAGGTTTTAACTGGGTACATGATGGAGGAGACCAGGAGGTTTTAGCTGGGTACATGATGGAGACCAGGAGGTTTTAACTGGGTACATGATGGAGACCAGGAGGTTTTAACTGGGTACATGATGGAGGAGACCAGGAGGTTTTAACTGGGTACATGATGGAGGAGACCAGGAGGTTTTAGCTGGGTACATGATGGAGACCAGGAGGTTTTAACTGGGTACATGATGGAGGAGACCAGGAGGTTTTAACTGGGTACATGATGGAGGAGACCAGGAGGTTTTAGCTGGGTACATGATGGAGACCAGGAGGTTTTAACTGGGTACATGATGGAGGAGACCAGGAGGTTTTAACTGGGTACATGATGGAGACCAGGAGGTTTTAACTGGGTACATGATGGAGGACACCAGGAGGTTTTAACTGGGTACATGATGGAGGAGACCAGGAGGTTTTAACTGGGTACATGATGGAGGAGACCAGGAGGTTTTAGCTGGGAACATGATGGAGGAGACCAGGAGGTTTTAGCTGGGTACATGATGGAGGAGAACAGGAGGTTTTAACTGGGTACATGATGGAGACCAGGAGGTTTTAACTGGGTACATGATGGAGGAGACCAGGAGGTTTTAACTGGGTACATGATGGAGGAGACCAGGAGGTTTTAACTGGGAACATGATGGAGGAGACCAGGAGGTTTTAACTGGGTACATGATGGAGGAGACCAGGAGGTTTTAACTGGGTACATGATGGAGACCAGTAGGTTTTAACTGGGTACATGATGGAGGAGACCAGGAGGTTTTAACTGGGAACATGATGGAGGAGACCAGGAGGTTTTAACTGGGTACATGATGGAGGAGACCAGGAGGTTTTAACTGGGTACATGATGGAGGAGAACAGGAGGTTTTAACTGGGTACATGATGGAGGAGACCAGGAGGTTTTAACTGGGTACATGATGGAGGAGACCAGGAGGTTTTAGCTGGGTACATGATGGAGACCAGGAGGTTTTAACTGGGTACATGATGGAGACCAGGAGGTTTTAACTGGGTACATGATGGAGGAGACCAGGAGGTTTTAACTGGGTACATGATGGAGACCAGGAGGTTTTAACTGGGTACATGATGGAGACCAGGAGGTTTTAACTGGGTACATGATGGAGGAGACCAGGAGGTTTTAACTGGGAACATGATGGAGACCAGGAGGTTTTAACTGGGTACATGATGGAGGAGACCAGGAGGTTTTAACTGGGTACATGATGGAGACCAGGAGGTTTTAACTGGGTACATGATGGAGACCAGGAGGTTTTAACTGGGTACATGATGGAGGAGACCAGGAGGTTTTAACTGGGAACATGATGGAGACCAGGAGGTTTTAACTGGGTACATGATGGAGGAGACCAGGAGGTTTTAACTGGGTACATGATGGAGACCAGGAGGTTTTAACTGGGTACATGATGGAGACCAGGAGGTTTTAACTGGGTACATGATGGAGACCAGGAGGTTTTAGCTGGGTACATGATGGAGGAGACCAGGAGGTTTTAACTGGGTACATGATGGAGGAGACCAGGAGGTTTTAACTGGGTACATGATGGAGGAGACCAGGAGGTTTTAACTGGGTACATGATGGAGGAGACCAGGAGGTTTTAACTGGGTACATGATGGAGGAGACCAGGAGGTTTTAACTGGGTACATGATGGAGGAGACCAGGAGGTTTTAACTGGATACATGATGGAGGAGACCAGGAGGTTTTAGCTGGGTACATGGAGGAGACCAGGAGGTTTTAACTGGGTACATGATGGAGACCAGGAGGTTTTAACTGGGTACATGATGGAGACCAGGAGGTTTTAACTGGGTACATGATGGAGACCAGGAGGTTTTAACTGGGTACATGATGGAGGAGACCAGGAGGTTTTAGCTGGGTACATGATGGAGACCAGGAGGTTTTAACTGGGTACATGATGGAGGAGACCAGGAGGTTTTAACTGGGTACATGATGGAGGAGACCAGGAGGTTTTAACTGGGTACATGATGGAGGAGACCAGGAGGTTTTAGCTGGGTACATGATGGAGACCAGGAGGTTTTAACTGGGTACATGATGGAGGAGACCAGGAGGTTTTAACTGGGTACATGATGGAGGAGACCAGGAGGTTTTAACTGGGTACATGATGGAGGAGACCAGGAGGTTTTAACTGGGTACATGATGGAGGAGACCAGGAGGTTTTAACTGGGTACATGATGGATGAGACCAGGAGGTTTTAACTGGGTACATGATGGAGGAGACCAGGAGGTTTTAACTGGGTACATGATGGAGGAGACCAGGAGGTTTTAACTGGGTACATGATGGAGACCAGGAGGTTTTAACTGGGAACATGATGGAGACCAGGAGGTTTTAACTGGGTACATGATGGAGGAGACCAGGAGGTTTTAACTGGGTACATGATGGAGGAGACCAGGAGGTTTTAACTGGGTACATGATGGAGACCAGGAGGTTTTAACTGGGTACATGATGGAGGAGACCAGGAGGTTTTAACTGGGTACATGATGGAGACCAGGAGGTTTTAACTGGGTACATGATGGAGGAGACCAGGAGGTTTTAACTGGGTACATGATGGAGGAGACCAGGAGGTTTTAACTGGGTACATGATGGAGGAGACCAGGAGGTTTTAACTGGGTACATGATGGAGGAGACCAGGAGGTTTTAACTGGGTACATGATGGAGGAGACCAGGAGGTTTTAACTGGGTACATGATGGAGACCAGGAGGTTTTAACTGGGTACATGATGCATGCGGACACACTGAACTCTTTGGTTCCACTCTAGGCAAAATAAGGACAATTCTAGTTGTACATTTTGTTACCAAAGACCGGGTTATACTCTGAACCTGCACTCCAGACACGTTCAATCAAATCGCTCAAAGTATTTGAAAGATGTCTGGTCTTCTGGGAGGATTCATGTGTTTGTGTGTCTGACATTGTGGATGTGTTTGTTCTGTGCTATCTGTGTGTGTATACTAGCTAAAGGCTATTAGCCATGGAAGAGATCAGTCCTGTCCAGGCAGCTGTCTGAAGCTGTCAAAACTGAGGTCTGTGAGAGCATTATCTCTCTCCTCCACTGGTTTCAGGTCTTAATCAATACTGAGGTCTGTGAGAGCATTATCTCTCTCCTCCACTGGTTTCAGGTCTTAATCAATACTGAGGTCTGTGAGAGCATTATCTCTCTCCTCCACTGGTTTCAGGTCTTAATCAATACTGAGGTCTGTGAGAGCATTATCTCTCTCCTCCACTGGTTTCAGGTCTTAATCAATACTGAGGTCTGTGAGAGCATTATCTCTCTCCTCCACTGGTTTCAGGTCTTAATCATTACTGAGGTCTATGAGAGCATTATCTCTCTCCTCCACTGGTTTCAGGTCTTAATCATTACTGAGGTCTGTGAGAGCATTATCTCTCTCCCCCACTGGTTTCAGTTCTTAATCAATCACAACAGTTCTCTATTGTCAGTTACTGCTGTTTTATTGACAAGCTGTGCTATGTTATATTCCTCATTACATTTGACACCTGAAACCAGACCTCAACAACAAGAATGACATACGACCGTTTCCCCTGCTGCTACTGTAGAAATTAGGTGGTATCCAAGCAGAATGACATACGACCGTTTCCCCTGCTGCTACTGTAGAAAGGAGGTGGTATCCAGGCAGAATGACATACGACCGTTTCCCCTGCTGCTACTGTAGAAAGGAGGTGGTATCCTGGCAGAATGACGTACGACCGTTTCCCCTGCTGCTACTGTAGAAAGGAGGTGATATCCAGGCAGAATGACATACGACCGTTTCCCCTGCTGCTACTGTAGAAAGGAGGTGGTATCCAGGCAGAATGACATACGACCGTTTCCCCTGCTGCTACTGTAGAAAGGAGGTGGTATCCAGGCAGAATGACATACGACCGTTTCCCCTGCTGCTACTGTAGAAAGGAGGTGGTATCCTGGCAGAATGACATACGACCGTTTCCCCTGCTGCTACTGTAGAAAGGAGGTGGTATCCAGGCAGAATGACATACGACCGTTTCCCCTGCTGCTACTGTAGAAAGGAGGTGGTATCCAGGCAGAATGACATACGACCGTTTCCCCTGCTGCTACTGTAGAAAGGAGGTGGTATCCAGGCAGAATGACATACGACCGTTTCCCCTGCTGCTACTGTAGAAAGGAGGTGGTATCCAGGCAGAATGACATACGACCGTTTCCCCTGCTGCTACTGTAGAAGGGAGGTGGTATCCAGGCAGAATGACATTAGACCGTTTCCCCTGCTGCTACTGTAGAAAGGAGGTGATATCCAGGCAGAATGACGTACGACCGTTTCCCCTGCTGCTACTGTAGAAAGGAGGTGGTATCCAGGCAGAATGACATACGACCGTTTCCCCTGCTGCTACTGTAGAAAGGAGGTGGTATCCAGGCAGAATGACATACGACCGTTTCCCCTGCTGCTACTGTAGAAAGGAGGTGGTATCCTGGCAGAATGACATACGATCGTTTCCCCTGCTGCTACTGTAGAAAGGAGGTGGTATCCAGGCAGAATGACATACGACCGTTTCCCCTGCTGCTACTGTAGAAAGGAGGTGGTATCCAGGCAGAATGACATACGACCGTTTCCCCTGCTGCTACTGTAGAAAGGAGGTGGTATCCAGGCAGAATGACATACGACCGTTTCCCCTGCTGCTACTGTAGAAAGGAGGTGGTATCCAGGCAGAATGACATACGACCGTTTCCCCTGCTGCTACTGTAGAAGGGAGGTGGTATCCAGGCAGAATGACATACGACCGTTTCCCCTGCTGCTACTGTAGAAAGGAGGTGGTATCCAGGCAGAATGACATACGACCGTTTCCCCTGCTGCTACTGTAGAAAGGAGGTGGTATCCAGGCAGAATGACGTACGACCGTTTCCCCTGCTGCTACTGTAGAAAGGAGGTGGTATCCAGGCAGAATGACATACGACCGTTTCCCCTGCTGCTACTGTAGACTTTACTCTGGGCTCCACCTCCATCTAGACCAGTTCAGACTTTACTCTGGGCTCCACCTCCATCTAGACCAGTTCAGACTTTACTCTGAGCCCCACCTCCATCTAGACCAGTTCAGACTTTACTCTGGGCCCCACCTCCATCTAGTCCAGTTCAGACTTTACTCTGAGCCCCACCTCACCTCACCTCCATCTAAACCAGTTCAGACTTTACTCTGGGCCCCACCTCCATCTAGACCAGTTCAGACTTTACTCTGGGCCCCACCTCCATCTAGACCAGTTCAGACTTTACTCTGGGCTCCACCTCACCCGACCGTAACCCCAAACCTTCATCATCAGTTTGTCCACGCACAAACACACACACACACACACACACACACACACACACACACACACACACACACACACACACACACACACACACACACACACACACACACACACACACACACACACACACAACCTCTATGGTCTGTTTGACCAGCTGTGGCCAACACAAAGAACTAGATCTGGGCCTCCATACTCCCTCCATACTCCCTCCATCCATACTCCATCCGCACTCCCTCCATACTCCCTCCCCCTATACTCCCACCATACTCCCTCCATACTCCCTCCCCCTATACTCCCACCATACTCCCTCCATCCACCTCCCTCCATACTCCCTCCACCTCCCTCCATCTCCCTCCATACTCTCTCTACCTCCCTCCTCCTCCCTCCATACTCTCTCTACCTCCCTCCACCTCCCTCCATACTCTCTCTACCTCCCTCCACCTCCCTCCATACTCTCTCCACCTCCCTCCACCTCCCTCCATATCTCCACCTCCCTCCACCTCCCTCCATATCTCTACCTCCCTCCACCTCCCTCCATACTCCCTCCACCTCCCTCCACCTCCCTCCACACCTTTTTTTGAAATATCATTATATTTGTTTTTTTTAGGTTAACGGTCAGAGCCCAGGTCTGACAGAACCTGTGAAGACGATCTAGGTGCTGCTGTAACCCCTCTTTAGTGTGAGACAGCAGCACCAGGTCATCTGCGTACAGCAGACACTTGATTTCAGTGTTGTGTAGGGTGATACCAGGTGCTGCCGATTCTTCTAATGTTTTTGCCAATTCATTAATGTAGATGTTAAATAGTGTTGGACTTATTGGGCAGCCCTGTTTCACTCCCCGCCCCTGAGAGAAGAAGTCTGTTGCCAATTTTAACCGCACATTTGTTTTTAGTGTACATCGATTTAATAAAATCATATGTTTTCCCTCCAATACCACTTTCTATTAGTTTATAAAAAAGACCTTCGTGCCAAATTGAATCAAATGCTTTCTTGAAATCTACAAAACACGAGTAGATTTTGCCTTTGTTTTGGTTAACTTGTTTATCAATTAGAGTGTGGGGGGTGTAAATGTGGTCTGTTGTACGATAGTTTTTTAGAAATCCAATCTGGCTTCTGCTCAGGACGTTGTGTTCGTCAAGGAAATGATGTAGTCTGCTATTTATAATACTGCAGAGAATTTTCCCCAAGTTGCTGTTAATAACGCAAATTCCTCTGTAATTATTTGGGTCAAATTTGTCTCCATTTTTATAGATTGGTGTGATCAATCCCTGGTTCCAAATATCGGGGAAAATACCTGCAGTGAGGATAATGTTGAAGAGTTTGAGTATAGCCAATTTGAATTTGTGGTCTGTATATTTGATCATTTCATTTAAAATACCATCAGCACCACAGGCCTTTTTGTGTTGGAGAGTGCATAGTTTTTCCAATAATTCTTCTTCTGTAATTGGGGTATCCACAGGATTCTGATAGTCTTTGACTGCTAATTCAAGGATTTGTAATTTTCTTGTATATTTTTTTGTTCTGGGCTCTTTGTTATATTGCTGTAGAGGTTTGCAAAGAGATTTCTCCACATATCCCCATTTTGGATAGACAATTCCTCATGATGAGGTCTGTTTAATTTATTACAATTCTCCCAGAAGTGGTTTGATTCTATGGATTCCTCAATTCCATCCAGCTGATTTCTAATGTGCTGTTCCTTTTTTGTTCTTAGGGTGTGTTTGTATTGCTTCAGTGTTTCCCCATATTGAAGGCGTATATTTTTGTTGTCTGGTTCTCTGTGTTTTTGATTAGATATATTTCTCAATGACTTTCTTAGATTTTTGCAATCATTATCAAACCATTTTTCATTATCTGTTATTTCTGGTTTGCTCTTATGCTTCTTTAGATTAGCCAAGGAGGCTAATTTGTCAAATATAAAGTTTATGTTCCAAACGGCCAAATGTACACCTTCAATGCTGAAGGAGAATGTTAAGGCTAAAAAGTTATCCAGGAGAGATTGTATTTTTTGACTGCTAATTGCTTTTTGGTAGATGTCTGTACTGTTTGCACTCCATCTATAGGCCTGTTTAGTACCATGTCACAGATACACTGTGATTTTACTGTTGTCTGAGAGAGGTGTTAGTGGGCTGACTGCGAAGGCTCTGAGAGACTCTGGGTTTAGGTCGGTGAGGAAGTAGTCTACAGTGCTGCTGACAAGGGATGAGCTGTCGGTGTACCTGCCAAAATAGTCTCCTCTCAGCCTACCATTGACTATGTACAGACCCAGTGTTCCACAGAGCTTCACGAGCTGTACTCCGTTTTTGATTTTCACTTTGTCATAGTTGTTTCTGTGGGGCTATGTTTGGAAGGGAAAGGTTGTTGCTTCCTGGTAGGTGTTTATCCCCATGACTGTTAATAGTGTCTAGTTCTTCTGCTGTTCTCTCTCTCTCTCTCTCTGAGCTGAACCACTCTCTCTCTCTCTCTCTCTCTCTCTCTCTCTCTCTCTCTCTCTCTCTCTCTCTCTCTCTCTCCTCTCTCTCTCTCTCTCCCCCCTCTCTCTCTCTCCTCTCTCTCTCCCCCCTCTCTCTGTCTCTCTAGCAAATGCAACATAACAGAAAACAGCATGCACTTCTCCGTGTGACATATTCTCATTCTCGTCCACAGTGCGAGACGGAGTGAATATAGGAACCTCATGCTGTTTGCTGTTATGTCACATGTGATTGTATGTCTGTACAGTGTGATCAGACTTGAGTGTACGTTGGGTTTGTTCCTCTGATAGCTGATCTCGTGTGGACAGTGGACAGAAGTACGTAATATAAATCTATCGAGTATCTGGCGCAGCGTTTTGGTTCTGGGTTGCTGAGATTACTTATGGCAGATGCTTGATGAGTGTGTGATGCGCGTACATCTAACATTAGTAGAGCAGGTAGTCTCTTTAGAAGTTACTCTAACAGTTTTCAATCAATTAATGCTTTTAACAGAGCTGCTATTAATCTCTCTGTCTCTCTCACCCCCTCCCTCTCTCCCCCTCCTCTCTCTCTCCCCCTCCTCTCTCTCTCACCCATCTCTCACCCATCTCTCTCTCTCTCTCTCTCTCTCTCTCTCTCTCTCTCTCTCTCTCTCCCCCCCTCACCATATCTCTCTCCCCCCCCTCACCATATCTCTCTCTCTCCCTCCCTCCCCCTCTCTCTCTCTCTCTCTCTCTCAGGTTGTGTGTTTGAGAGGAGGCTGTGCTCCAGGGAGCAGTTCTGCTCTGATGGTGAGTATCCTGTCCTGTGTGTCTAGGAGATACCGAGCGCATAGCGGGCCCCCACACACACGCATGTGTATGTGTATGTGTGTGTATGTGGAGGGGGGGGGGGGGGGGGGCGCTAAGCGCTCGGTATCTCCTAGAGAGTAACACACATTTGGTCCAGATAAGCCATGTAATACAGAGGGACACTGGCAGGCAGACACAGTTCCAGTCAGTGGTCAGTGAACCTCAGGCATATCCTGGTCCCCCAAACAACCCAATCACCCTCTTCCTGTATCTCCCTCTCTCCGCATGTAGTGTTTACTACAGTTTGCATAAACCCAAAATGTACAGGAATGGACTAAGCACACACCCCTGAGGGGGCACCCATGTTGAGGGTCAGTATGGCAGATGTGTTGTTGCCTACCCTTACCACCTGGGGGCGACCTGTCAAGACGTCCAGGATCCAGTTGTAGGTGTTGAATCTCATGGTCCGGAGCTTAGTCATTAACTTGGTCACATAGACTATGGTGGTCTGCTTGAAACATGTAGATATTACAGACTGGGTCAGGGAGAGTTTGAACATGTCAGTGAAGACACCTGCCAGCTGGTCCACGTATGCTTTTAATACGTGTCCTTGTAATCCGTCTGGCCCTGCGGCCTTGCGAATGTTAACCTGTTTAAAGGTCCTACTCACATCGCTACGGAGAGCGAGATCACACAGTCGTCCAGAACTGCTGGTGCTCTCATGCATGGTTCAGTATTGCTTTCCTCAAAGCGAGCCTAGAAGGCATTTAGCACGTCTGGTATGCTTGTGTCACTGGACACAAACAAAGAGGTAAAAAACGATTTTAGTTTCCCTGCATTACAGTCCCCGGCCACTAGGAGTGCTGCTTCTGGATGAGCATTTTCTTGTTTGCTTATGGCCATATATAGTTGGTTGAGTGGCCTTTATACAGCTCGTTGAGAGGCCTTTATACAGCTCGTTGAGTGGCCTTTATACAGCTTGTTGAGGGGCCTTTATACAGCTCGTTGAGTGGCCTTTATACAGCTCGTTGAGTGGCCTTTATACAGCTCGTTGAGTGGCCTTTATACAGCTCGTTGAGTGGCCTTTATACAGCTCGTTGAGTGGCCTTTATACAGCTCGTTGAGTGGCCTTTATACAGCTCGTTGAGTGCGGTCTTAATGACAACATCGGTTTGGGGTGATAAATAGACAGCTCCGAAAATTATTGATGAAAGCTCTCTCGGTAAATAGTATGATCTGCAGCTTATTCATGAGGAATTCTAACTCAGACGAGCAAAACACTTTAGACTTCTTTAACATTTGAGAGAGAATGAGGTGTATCTTATCCCATGTTGTTCCTGTAACGATTCTCGTTGGTGGAAGGAGAGGAGGACCAAAATGCAGCGTGGTAAGTGTTCGTCATATTTAATTAAAACTGAACACTACACAAAACAACAACGAGGGAAAATGAAACAATTCTGCCAGGTGAACATACACTAAACAAAAAACAATCACCCACAACACACAATGGAAAACAGTTGCTGTTGATAGATTTCTTCTCTAGTAAATTTCACATTCGACAGACACATAACCTTAGTCAGCTAGGTACCACAGACACATAACCTTAGCTAGCTAGGTACCACAGACACATAACCTTAGCTAGCTAGGTACCACAGACACATAACCATAGCTAGCTAGGTACCACAGACACATAACCATAGCTAGCTAGGTACCACAGACACATAACCTTAGCTATCTAGGTACCACAGACACATAACCTTAGCTATCTAGGTACCACAGACACATAACCTTAGCTATCTAGGTACCACAGACACATAACCTTAGCTATCTAGGTACCACAGACACATAACCTTAGCTATCTAGGTACCACAGACACATAACCTTAGCTATCTAGGTACCACAGACACATAACCTTAGCTATCTAGGTACCACAGACACATAACCTTAGCTATCTAGGTACCACAGACACATAACCTTAGCTATCTAGGTACCACAGACACATAACCTTAGCTATCTAGGTACCACAGACACATAACCTTAGCTATCTAGGTACCACAGACACATAACCTTAGCTATCTAGGTACCACAGACACATAACCTTAGCTATCTAGGTACCACAGACACATAACCTTAGCTATCTAGGTACCACAGACACATAACCTTAGCTATCTAGGTACCACAGACACATAACCTTAGCTAGCTAGGTACCACAGACACATAACCTTAGCTAGCTAGGTACCACAGACACATAACCTTAGCTATCTAGGTACCACAGACACATAACCTTAGCTAGCTAGGTACCACAGACACATAACCTTAGCTAGCTAGGTACCACAGACACATAACCTTAGCTAGCTAGGTACCACAGACACATACTCATACTGTCTACAGTATGTGGGATAAGGTCTGTCACCCCCTCCCTCACTCCCTCCCTCTCCTCCGTCACTCCCTCCCTCCCTCTTCTCCGTCACTCCCTCCCTCCCTCTTCTCCGTCACTCCCTCCGTCACTCCCTCTCCTCCGTCATTCCCTCCCTCTCTTCTGTCACCCCCTCCCTCCCTCCATCCCTCTCCTCCGTCATTCCCTCCCTCTCCTCTCCTCTGCCTCATCAAAGCTCCTCTTCAACACCACATATCGTCTCCCTGGCAACGGTGAAATCATCAGGCTGATAGCAGCTAGGCAGCTGGATCAACGCCCCCACAATCTCTCTCCTTCTCTCTCGCTTTCCTCTCTCTCTCTCCTTCTCTCTCGCTTTCCTCTCTCTCTCTCCTTCTCTCTTTATCTCTCTGCTCCTCAGAAAGAGGATGAATCACTAGTGCTTACACACTACTCCTCCACACATACGTACACACTCACTCTTCCTTTCTCATCCCTCTCTCTCTCCTCCTTCCTCTCTCTCTCATTCTCATCTCCTCCTTCCTCTTTCTCTCCCTCTCTCATCTCCTCCTTCCTCCCTCTCTCATCTCCTCCTTCCACTCTCTCTCATCTCCTCCTTCCTCTCTCTCATCTCCTCCTTCCTCTCACTCTCTCTCTCATCTCCTCCTCCTTCCTCTCTCTCTCTCTCTCTCTCTCTCTCATCTCCTCCTTCCTCTCTCTCATCTCCTCCTTCTTCTCACTCTCTCTCATTTCCTCCTTCCTCTCTCATCTCTTCCTTCCCCTCTCTCATCTCCTCCTTCCTCTCTCTTTCCCTCTCTCTCATCTCCTTCCTCTCTCTCTCATCTCCTCCTTCCTCTCTCTCATCTCCTCCTAATGTGGAATGCTGTTTGGGTCTTCGTCTGTCAAAAAGCCAAGCGCCACCACTACGATCAGTAGCACTGACAAAGTAAAAATACAAAATAAGACAAAAAGCCTGCCAACAAGCACACACGATGTGCACAAACACAAACACGATGTGTTTACAATACCACAATGTGTTTACAATAATACCACGATGTGTTTACAATACCACGATGTGTTTACAATACCACGATGTGTTTACAATACCACGATGTGTTTACAATACCACGATGTGTTTACAATAATACCACGATGTGTTTACAATAATACCACGATGTGTTTACAATACCACGATGTGTTTACAATACCACAATGTGTTTACAATAATACCACGATGTGTTTACAATAATACCACGATGTGTTTACAATACCATGATGTGTTTACAATACCACGATGTGGTTACAATAATACCACGATGTGTTTACAATAATACCACGATGTGTTTACAATAATACCACGATGTGTTTACAATAATACCACGATGTGTTTACAATACCACGATGTGTTTACAATACCACGATGTGTTTACAATACCACGATGTGTTTACAATACCACGATGTGTTTACAATACCACGATGTGTTTACAATAATACCACGATGTGTTTACAATAATACCACGATGTGTTTACAATACCATGATGTGTTTACAATACCACGATGTGGTTACAATAACACTCAGCCTACCTGTAGCTTAATCTGACTGTTACTGTTAGCCTACCTGGAGCTTAATCTGACTGTTACTGTTAGCCTACCTGTAGCTTAATCTGACTGTTACTGTTAGCCTACCTGGAGCTTAATCTGACTGTTACTGTTAGCCTACCTGGAGCTTAATCTGACTGTTACTGTTAGCCTACTTGTAGCTTAATCTGACTGTTACTGTTAGCCTACCTGGAGCTTAATCTGACTGTTACTGTCAGCCTACCTGTAGCTTAATCTGACTGTTACTGTTAGCTTACCTGGAGCTGGAAAACAGATTTAATAAATAGGCTATAACAAGGCAAAGAGTTCCATAACTTCCATTTCAAATTTCCACTGAACATGCGTAAAACCCTTCGCTTCATATGGTTTTCCATAAGCAAAGTCGACATTAGAATGCAGTTTAAACAACCTCTTAGCAAATGTGTATCTAATGTGCTCTAGAGCGCGTAAAGTCGTTTTCATGTGCTTTGTCGCCCGTTATTTATTAATATGTGTCTCTAATATGGTCATAGTTTTGGCAGGAGGTTAGGAAGTGCAGCTTAGTTTCCACCTCATTTTGTGGACAGTGTGCATATATCCTGTCTTCTCTTGAGAGCCAGGTCTGTCAACATGCGGCCTCTCTCAATAGCAAGGCTATTATGCTCATTGAGTCTGTACATAGTCAAAGCTTTCCTTCAGTTTGGGTCAGTCACAGTGGTCAGGTATTCTGCCACTCAGTAACAGCCTCCTCACTGCCTGACAATCAGCAGCAGCAGGTGAAACATATATTTTAAGAAAAATGGCGGCCGGGATGCAAATAAGAAGTAGGCCAAAAACCTGCAACCCTCGACCAATACATTTCCACCTGCAACCCTCGACCAATACATTTCCACCTGCAACCCTCCGACCAATACATTTCCACCTGCAACCCTCGACCAATACATTTTCACCTGCAACCCTCCGACCAATACATTTCCACCTGCAACCCTCGACCAATACATTTCCACCTGCAACCCTCCGACCAATACATTTCCACCTGCAACCCTCGACCAATACATTTCCACCTGCAACCCTCCGACCAATACATTTCCACCTGCAACCCTCCGACCAATACATTTCCACCTGCAACCCTCCGACCAATACATTTCCACCTGCAACCCTCCGACCAATACATTTTCACCTGCAACCCTCGACCAATACATTTCCACCTGCAACCCTCGACCAATACATTTTCACCTGCAACCCTCCGACCAATACATTTCCACCTGCAACCCTCGACCAATACATTTCCACCTGCAACCCTCGACCAATACATTTCCACCTGCAACCCTCCGACCAATACATTTCCACCTGCAACCCTCCGACCAATACATTTCCACCTGCAACCCTCCGACCAATACATTTTCACCTCCGACATAGTTTTCAAGTAGCCCAATTTGCGGGGAAACCACAGATATGGCAACTCTGGGACCAGATTATGTGTTGTGAAGCTAGGATTAGCCACAATAGTGGAATGTGCGGTTCGCCTTCTAAATAAAAGTCCCTCTTTGAAAGTGATGCAAATGGATACAATTAGTGGAATCATGCCATATTTAGACTAGATAATCCTAAACAATGTGGAGTAATGAAATGTGGTATCAGTCTACCCGGTGACACCCACAGAACACAACTGTGAAGAGTTAACACAAATATTATCGTGGGACTGTGACTGTGTGAAATCACCTCCCCAGTCAGCCTATTGTGTGTATTGACATTCACGTTGCACTGTACAGCTTTACCTAAGGCTTGGGGATCAATAAAATGGGGTATCAGTCTCCATCATACCCCCCTTCACTCCTTCATCCCTCTATTCCCCCATTCCCTCCATCCCCCATCCTTTCACCTCTCTATTCCCTCCATCCCCCATCCCTTCACCTCTCTATTCCCTCCATCCCCCATCCCTTCACCTCTCTATTCCCCCATTCCCTCCATCTCTCTATTCCCTCCATCCCCTCATCCCTTCACCTCTCTATTCCCTCCATCCCCCATCCCTTCATCTCTCTATTCCCCCATTTCCTCCATCCCCCATCCATTCATCCCTCTATTCCCTCCATCCCCCATCCCTTCACCTCTCTATTCCCTCCATCCCCCATCCTTTCACCTCTCTATTCCCTCCATCCCCCATCCCTTCACCTCTCTATTCCCTCCATCCCTCATCCCTTCACCTCTCTATTCCCTCCATCCCCCATCCCTTCACCTCTCTATTCCCTCCATCCCCCATCCTTTCACCTCTCTATTCCCTCCATCCCCCATCCCTTCACCTCTCTATTCCCTCCATCCCCCATCCCTTCACCTCTCTATTCCCCCATTCCCTCCATCCCCCATCCCTTCACCTCTCTATTCCCCCATTCCCTCCATCTCTCTATTCCCTCCATCCCCTCATCCCTTCACCTCTCTCTATTCCCTCCATCCCCTCATCCCTTCACCTCTCTCTATTCCCTCCATCCCCCATCCCTTCATCTCTCTATTCCCCCATTTCCTCCATCCCCCATCCATTCATCCCTCTATTCCCCCATTCTCTCTATCCTCCAGTCCTATTAATAAAAGTGACTCATGTCTTTTTCATGGAGAGAAAGAGACAGCTGAGTTTACTCTGGAGGAGAGAGAGAGGGGGGGTTGAGTTCACTATGGAGGAGAGAGAGAGAGGGCTGAGTTCACTATGGAGGAGAGAGAGAGAGGGCTGAGTTCACTATGGAGGAGAGAGAGAGGGCTGAGTTCACTATGGAGGAGAACGAGAGAGGGCTGAGTTCACTACGGAGGAGAGCGAGAGAGGGCTGAGTTCACTATGGAGGAGAGAGAGAGAGGGCTGGGTTCACTATGGAGGAGAGAGAGAGAGGGCTGGGTTCACTATGGAGGAGAGAGGAGGGAGAGGGCTGGGTTCACTATGGAAGAGAGAGGAGGGAGAGGGCTGAGTTCACTATGGAGGAGAGAGGAGGGAGAGGGCTGAGTTCACTATGGAGGAGAGAGGAGAGAGAGGGCTGGGTTCACTATGGAGGAGAGAGGAGGGAGAGGGCTGAGTTCACTATGGAGGAGAGAGGAGAGAGGGCTGGGTTCACTATGGAGGAGAGAGGAGAGAGAGGGCTGGGTTCACTATGGAGGAGAGAGGAGAGAGAGGGCTGGGTTCACTATGGAGGAGAGAGGAGAGAGAGGGCTGGGTTCACTATGGAGGAGAGAGGAGAGAGAGGGCTGGGTTCACTATGGAGGAGAGAGGAGAGAGGGCTGGGTTGACTATGGAGAGAGAGGGCTGGGTTCACTATGGAGGAGAGAGGAGAGAGAGGGCTGGGTTCACTATGGAGGAGAGAGGAGAGAGAGGGCTGGGTTCACTATGGAGGAGAGAGGAGGGAGAGGGCTGAGTTCACTATGGAGGAGAGAGGAGGGAGAGGGCTGAGTTCACTATGGAAGAGAGAGGAGAGAGAGGGCTGAGTTCACTATTGAGGAGAGAGGAGGGAGAGGGCTGAGTTCACTATGGAAGAGAGAGGTGAGGGCTGAGTTCACTATGGAGAAGAGAGAATGCATTCAACTGAAATGTGTCGTCTACATTTAACCCAACCCTTCTGAATCAGAGAGGGATAGAGAGCTGGGTTCACCGCAGTATAATTTTCATTCAGTTATGACTCAGTTATGAGTCAGAGTCCGAGTGGGTATCTCTCTCTCTCCCTTTCAAATTCAATGCAATTCAAGGGGCTTTATTGGCATGGGAAACATATGTTAACATTGCAAAAGCAAGTGAAATAGATAATATACAAAAGTGAAATAAACATAAACATTACACATACAGAAGTTCCAAAAGAATAAAGACATTACTAATGTCATATTATGTATATATACAGTGTTGTAATGATGTACAAATAGTTAAAGTACAAAAGGGAAAATAAATAAGCATAAATGTGGGTTATATTTACAATGGTGTTTGTTCTTCACTGGTTGACCTTTTCTTGTGGCAACAGGTCACAAATCTTGCTGCTGTGATGGCACACTGTGGTATTTCACCCAGTAGATACAGGAGTTTATTAAAATCGGGTTTGTTTTCAAATTCTTTGTGGATCTGTGTAATCTGAGGGAAATATGTGTCTCTAATATGGTCATAGATTGGGCAGGAGGTTAGGAAGTGCAGCTCAGTTTCCACCTCATTTTGTTTGGTAGTGTGCACTTAGCCTGTCTTCTCTTGAGAGCCAAGTCTGCCTAAGGCGGCCTTTCTCAATAGCAAGGCTATGCTCACTGAGTCTACATAGTCAAAGCTTTCCTTAAGTTTGGGTCAGTCACAGTGGTCAGGTATTCTGCCACTGTGTACTCTGTTTAGAGCCAAATAGCATTCTAGTTTGCTCTGGTTTTCTGTTAATTCTTTCCAATGTGTCAAGTAATTATCTTTTTGCTTTCTCATAATTTGGTTGGGTCTAATTGTGTTGCCTCATGGGGCTCTGTGGGGTGTGTTTGTGTTTGTGAACAGAGCACCAGGACCAGCTTGCCTAGGGGACTCTTCTCCAGGTTCATCTCTCTGTAGGTGATGGCTTTGTTATGGAAGGTTAGGGAATCGCTTCCTTTTAGGTGGTTGTAGAATATAACGTCTCTTTTCTGGATTTTGCTAATTAGCGGGTATCTGCCTAATTCTGCTCTGCGTGCATTATTTGGTGTTCTACGTTGTACACAGAGGATATTTTGGAGAACTCTGCATGCAGAGTCTCAATTTGATGCATGTCCCATGTTGTGAAATCTTGGTTGGTGAGCAGACCCCAGACCTCACAACCATGAAGGGCAATGGGTTCTATAGCTGATTCAAGTATTTTTAGCCAGATCCTAATTGGTATGTCAAATTTTATGTTCCTTTTGATGGCATAGAATGCCCTTCTTGCCTTGTCTCTCAGATCGTTCACAGCTTTGTCGAAGTTACCTGTGGTGCTGATGTTTAGCCCAAGGTATGTATAGTTTTTTTGTGTGCTCTAGGGCAACGGTGTCTAGATGGAATTTGTATTTGTCATCCTGGCAACTGGACCTTTTTTGGAACACCATTATTTTTGTCTTACTGAGATTTACCGTCAGGGCCCAGGTCTGACAGAATCTGTGCAGAAGATCTAGGTGCTGCTGTAGGCCCTCCTTGGTTGGGGACAGAAGCACCAGATCATCAGCAAACAGTAGACATTTGACTTCAGATTCTAGTAGGGTGAGGCCGGGTGCCGCAGACTGTTCTAGTGCCCTCGCCAATTCGTTGATATATATGTGGAAGAGGGTGGGGCTCAAGCTTCATCCCTGTCTCACTCCACAGCCCTGTGGAAAGAAATACGTGTGTTTTTTGCCTCGTTTAACCACACACTTGTTGTTTGTGTAGTGTACATGGATTTGATAATTTCGTATGTTTTTCCACCAACACCACTTTGCATCAATTTGTTTATCAGACCCTCATGCCAAATTGAGTCAAAGGCTTTTCTGAAATCATGAGAAGCATGAGAAGACTTTTCAAGGTAATAGGAGAATGCAGTGGGTTCTGGTAGTCTTTAATAGTTGATTCTAAGATTTGTATTTGATCATGTATATGTTTTTGCTGTTTGTTCTTTGTTCTTTGTTATAGAGCCAAAAAGATTGGAGAAGTGGTTTACCCATACATCTCCATTATGGATAGATAATTATTTGTGTTGTTGTTTGTTTAGTGTTTTACACTTTTCCCAGAAGTGGTTAGAGTCTATGGATTCTTCAATTAAATTGAGCTGGTTTCTGACATGCTGTTCCTTCTTTTTCCGTCGTGTATTTCTGTATTGTTTTAGTGATTCACCATAGTGAAGGCGTAGACTCAGGTTTTCCGGGTCTCTATGTTTTTGGTTGGACAGGTTTCTCAATTTCTTTCTTAGATTTTTTGCATTCTTCATCAAATCATTTGTCATTATTGTTCATTTTCTTCGGTTTTCTATTTGAGATTTTTAGATTTGATAGGGAAGCTGAGAGGTCAAATATACTGTTAAGATTTTCTACTGCCAAGTTTACACCTTCACTATTACAGTGGAACGTTTTTGTCTAAAAGGGATTGAATTCAAGTAGATTGTGATTTTGCTGTGATCTGATAGGGGTGTCAGTGGACTGACTGTGAACGCTCTGAGAGACTCTGGGTTGAGGTCAGTGATAAAGTAGTCTGCAGTACTACTGCCAAGAGATGAGCTATAGGTGTACCTACCGTAGGAGTCCCCTCGAAGCCTACCATTGACTATGTACATACCCAGCGAGCGACAGAGCTGCAGGAGTTGAGACCCGTTTTTGTTGGTTATGTTGTCATATTGTGCCTAGGGGGGCATCTGGGGGAGGGAATGCTGTCACCTCCAGGCAGGTGTTTGTCCCCCTGTGTGCTGAGAGTGTCAGGTTCTTGTCCGGTTCTGGCATTTAGGTCACCACAGACTAGTACATGTCCCTGGGCCTGGAAATTATTGATTTCCCCCTGGAGAAGCTGTGTGTGTGTGTGTGTGTGTGTGTGTGTGTGTGTGTGTGTGTGTGTGTGTGTGTGTGTGTGTGTGTGTGTGTGTGTGTGTGTGTGTGTGTGTGTGTGTTGTGTGTGTGTGTGTGTGTGTGTGTTGAAGACAGTGTGTGTGTTGATGTGTCCTGCTGTGTGTACATGTTGCAGACGGTCTCTTCGGGCACTGTGTCTGTCTGTGTGTGTCTAGAAACTGTGTTGATGTGTTCTGTTGTGTGTTGCAGACGGTCTCTTCGGGCAGTGCCGTACCTCTAAGCAGGACCAGGTGCAGTACCAGGTGTCAGTTCCTGTTCTGAAGAGGATGCAGGAGGTCCTCAAGCAGCTCATGCTACAGGGTGAGTCAACAGCCTAACACAACCCCTGCATGTGGTTGAAATCTAGGGGCTCTATTTTTAACAAAACCTAAAATTTAAAAAAAATGTAATCTTAGCTCTAGGTCCGGGGGTGTGCCACAAATATTTGTGTTATTTTCATAGCCATAATTATGAGCCCAGTAGCTGGCGGTGGTGCAAGAGGTTTTGATTTATTAACAAGTTGTTGGTGTGACGAGGCCTTGGCCACTCACTGGCCAATCAACACATCCATTGGCTTAATGCTGCATGTTTGTCTCCAGTTGTCACGTTCGTCATAATAAGCGGACCAAGGCGCAGCGTGAGAGACATACATCTTCCTTTTATTAGACGAAGACGTAACACGAAACACTCTTACAAAACAATAAACGACCGTGAAGCTATAAACGAAAGTGCACACACAACCTACTAACGTTCAACATAGACAATTACCCACAAACACCTAAAGCCTATGGCTGCCTTAAATATGGCTCCCAATCAGAGACAACAATAAACAGCTGTCTCTGATTGAGAACCAAACCAGGCAACCATAGACTTTCCTAAACACCTACACTGAACACAACCCCATACATACTACAAACCCCCCTAAACAATACACACACCCTAAACTAGACAAAACACACAAACATCCCCCATGTCACACCCTGACCTAACTAAACTAATAAAGAAAATCAACATAACAAAGGCCAGGGTGTGACACCAGTTCTGTAGGTTATTAATGGTCTTTGTGTTGTCAACTCCAATTCGGCTGTGTGCGCGGAATATTCTCGTCCTGGTCGACTGTGGATTGATATTACAGTTTATTAAATAGCATAGGCTACAGTAACAAGTGATAGCAACAGAAGAAGAAAAAAACATCCGGTGTTTGCTCAATAGCCAACATTGTTGTAATTGGCTTCAACGAGGCTAGCCTAGCCGAGCCAAACCTTGCCTAACCTAGCCTAGCCGAACCTAGCCTAGCTGAACCTTGCCTAACCTAGCCTAGCCGGACCTAGCCTAGCCGAACCTAGCCTAGCCGAACCTTGCCTAACCTAGCCTAGCCGAACCTAGCCTTGCCGAACCTAGCCTAGCCGAACCTTGCCTAACCTAGCCTAGCCGGACCTAGCCTAGCCGAACCTAGCCTAGCCGAACCTTGCCTAGCCGAACCTTGCCTAACCTAGCCTAGCCGGACCTAGCCTAGCCGAACCTAGCCTAGCCGAACCTTGCCTAACCTAGCCTAGCCGAACCTTGCCTAACCTAGCCTAGCCGGACCTAGCCTAGCCGAACCTAGCCTAGCCGAACCAAACACAATGTATTGCTGAACTAGCCTTCGTTATATTAGCCTTTGCCAAGAGCGCGCAGAACATTCACACGTCTATACAAAATACTGGGCTCCTGTGAAATGTACCGTTGCCTATGTGTGAGGCACATTTCTTTTAAATCTTCCGTTGATATGGCATTATAGGAGGACTGAATAGTTTGAAGCGAGTCTTTGGTAATAGGATGAGGAGCGCTTTTTGAAAATGGGGATGGATAGCCTATTTCAACAAACGAAATGAGGTATGCAGGTATGTGAATTGTGAATAATGAAAAAGCATGAGGTAAAAAAATCTAAAATATTTCTTTTCAAACAATAACCTTTATTTATAAAGCCATTTTTACATCAGTAGATGTCACAAAGTGCTTTACAGATACCCAGCTTAAAACCCCAGAGAAGAAGTGTTAAAATATTTTATCAAGGTTTAAGATAAATGATTAAATAATTCTACCCAGAAACTTAACCATTAGGATTAGAGGTTATGTAGCATGGACAAGGGGTAATTAAAAATTATAACCATTGGGGAAGAAAGGAATGTATGTGTGCCGAAAGAAAGCAAAGAGACTCCTTAAAACTTCTTATGGCTGCAATCCCGTTAACGGGATGATATGTCAACAGCCAGTGAAAGTGCAGGGCGCCAAATTCAAACAACAGAAATCTCATAATGAAAATTCCTCAAACATACATGTATCTTATACCATTTTAAAGGTAATCTTGTTGTTAATCCCACCAAAGTGTCCGATTTCAAATAGGCTGTTCAGCGAAAGCACCACAAACGATTATGTTAGGTCATCACCAACTCACAGAAAAATTCTGCCATTTTTTCCAGCCAAAGAGAGGAGTCACAAAAAACAACAAATAGAGATAAAATTAATCACTAACCTTTGATGATCTTCATCAGATGACACTCATAGGACTTCATGTTACACAATACATATATGTCTTGTTCGATTAAGTTCATATTTATATCCAAAAACCTCCGTTTACATTGGCACCATGTTCAGAAATGCCTCCAAAGTATCCGGAGAAATTGCAGAGAGCCACGTCAAATAACATAAATCCTCATCATAAACTTTGATGAAAGATACATGTTTTACATAGAATTAAAGATACACTTGTTCTTAACTTCTACTTGCACACAATCCCGGATCCGGGAGCACCCCCATCAGTAAAAAAAGCTGACTAGCATAGCCTAGCATAGCGTCACAAGTAAATACTAGCATCTCAATATCATTAAATCACAAGTCCAAGACACCAGATGAAAGATACACATCTTGTGAATCCAGCCATCATTTCTGATTTTTAAAATGTTTTACAGGGAAGACACAATATGTAAATCTATTAGCTAACCACAATAGCAAAAGACACAACTTTTTTTTCCCACCATTTTTTTCCTGCATAGGTAGCTATCACAATTTCGACCAAATAAAGATATAAATAGCCACTAACCAAGAAACAACTTCATCAGATGACAGTCTGATAACATATTTATTGTATAGCATATGTTTTGTTAGAAAAATGTGCATATTTCAGGTATAAATCATAGTTTACCATTGCAGCCACCATCACAACTCTCACCAAAGCAACTAGAATAACTACAGAGACCAACGTGAATTACCTAAATACTCATCATAAAACATTTCTGAAAAATACACAGCGTACAGCAAATGAACGACAAAGATCTTGTGAATCCAGCCAATATTTCAGATTTTTTAAGTGTTTTACAGCGAAAACACAATATAGCATTATATTAGCTTACTACAATAGCCAACCACACAACAGCATTGATTCAAGCCAACAATAGCGATAACGAATAAACCAGCAAAAGATATTAATTTTTTCACTAACCTTCTCAAACTTCTTCAGATGACAGTCCTATAACATCATATTACACAATAAATATAGAGTTTGTTCGAAAATGTGCATATTTAGCGGCACAAATCGTGGTTATACAATGAGAATAGTAGCCAAGCTGTCAACAATATGTCGGGAGAAATCTTGGGAGAGGCACCTAATCTAATCAGTAACTAAATTTAAACTTGACTAAAAAATACAGGTTGGACAGCAAATGAAAGATACATTAGTTCTTAATGCAATCGCTGTGTTAGATTTTTAAAATTAACGTTACTACGACATACAGCGTGCGTTAAAGCGAGACCGCACCGAAATTAATGGCGGAATATGAGTTTTACATTTTTCAACAGAACAACGAATTAACATCATAAATAGTTCTTACTTTTTGATGAGCTCCCATCAGAATCTTGGGCAAGTTGTCCTTTTTCCAAAAGAATCGTTGCTCGGTTGTAGATTGTCGCCTTCAACTTTGGAATTAGCAGTAAACATTAGCCATGTGGGCCAGACGTGCCCAACTCCCTAGAACGCAGCACAAATAAATACCCGAAAATCGCAATATACTGATATAAACTGATATAACTCGGTTTAAAATAACAACATTATGATGTCTTTAACACTTATATCGAATAAAATCAGAGCCGGATATATCTAAGGGCTATAACGGGAGCTTTCTAGAACGCCATCCTGAGGTCTGTCTTGCGTCATGGCGAAGGGAAGAAAGAAAGGACCCCACGTTGCCAGCCCATTTATAAGGCCTCAGATCTGCCTAGCAACTCCATTCCAATTCTCACTATTTGCTGACATCCAGAGGAAGGCGTATGCAGTGCATCTCAACCAATAGAAGACATGCAAATTAATAAACCGACCTCAGAACAGCCTGCAGATTTCAGCATTCTCACATTCTCATAGGAAAATTGCTCCAACTCCAGTTCTGTTTTACTCACAGATATAATTCAAATGGTTTTAGAAACTAGAGAGTGTTTTCTTTCCAATAGTAATAATAATATGCATATTGTACGAGCAAGAATTGAGTACGAGGCAGTTTAATTTGGGAACTAAATTATTACAAAGTGCAAACAGCACCCCCTGCAACCGCTGTGTCAGATTTCAAAAAGTTTTACGGCAAAACACAATATTCAGTCATTTGAAAACAGCGTTCAGCCAAATTGTGCAGTCAACAAAACTCATAAAAAGCATTATAAATCTTCACTTACCTTTGCTGATCTTCGTCGGAATGCACTCCCAGGACTCCCAGGAATCTTTTATGCCCAAATAGCTATTTTTGTAGCGTGTTTGGTAAACAAATCCAACGCCAGGAAGCGCGTTCACTAAAACCTGACGAAATGTCCAAAAGTTCCGTAACAGTCAGTAGAAACATGTCAAACGATGTATTGAATCAATCTTTAGAATGTTTTTAACATAAATCTTGAATAACGTTCCAACCGGGGAATTACATTGACTTCAGATGAGCGATGGAACAGAGCTCCCTCTCATGTGAACGTGCATGGTCAAAGAATGGTCAGGTCATGGCAGACCTGACTAATTCCCCTCTCATTCGGCCCCCCTTCACAGTAGGGGCATCAGATAAGGTTCTACAGACTGTTGACATCTAGTGGAAGCCGTAGGAATTGCAAACTCATCCATATCTTGCTGTGATTTCAATAGGATCTTGGTTGAAAATCGACCAGCCTCAGAATTTCCACTTACTGTTTGGATTTTTTCTCAGGTATTTGCCTGCCACATGAGTTCTGTTATACTCACAGACATAACTCAAACAGTTTTAGAAACTTCAGAGTGTTCTCTATCCAATACCAATAATAATATGCATAACTTAGCAACTATGACTGAGAAGTAGGCCGTTTACTCTGGGCACCTCTGTGCACCTTTCATCCAAGCTACTCAATACTGCCCCTGCAGCCATAACCTATGTTTGAACTGACCCAGCTATAACTCTGGGGAGATAAGATAAGACAGGGAGAGCCCCTCCAGGTTTCCCGTATCTGGGGGGGACTGGAACTGTCAGCTGATATTAGTGTGTATGTATGTGTGTAGGTTAAGAGAATAGTATAAAAGGAACGTTTTTGTATATGCACGGTAGAGCTCTCGCAAATAAAATTGTATCTGACTAATTGTGAGATGGGAATTCTGTCTGTTTCATTTAAACCAGAACTTTACAACCTCTGGGTTTCAGACCTTCAGAAAAGATAATTGCAATTTATGAACATGAATTACTAAATTACATAACAGGAAGCAATACAGATGTAGAAGCACGGTGGCGCAGCAGTCTAAGGCACTGCATCTCAGTGCTCGAGGCGTCACTACAAACCTTGGTTCGATTCTAGTCAGTATCACAACCGGCCGAGATTGGGAGTCCCATAGGGCGGCGCACAATTGGCCCAGTGTCGTCCGGTTTAGGGTTTGGCTGGGGTAGGCAGTCATTGTAAATAAGAATTTGTTCTTAACCTTTCATTGCTACCCATCCCGGATCCGGGAGCATCCTCATCAAAAAAGCTGACTAGCATAGCCTAGCCTAACGCAACAGGGATATCATATAATATAATTTTCATGAAATCACAAGTCCAATACAGCAAATGAAAGATAAACATCTTGTGAGTCCAGCCATCATTTCCGATTTTTTAAATGTTTTACAGCGAAAACACAATATGTATTTCCATTAGCTAACCACAATAGCAAAAGACTCAACCGCATATTTTCACCATTTTTCTACCGCATAGGTAGCTATCACAAAACCGACCAAATAGAGATATAATTAGTCACTAACCAAGAAACAACTTCATCAAATGACAGTCTTATAACATCAGGTTATACAATACACTTATGTTTTGTTCGAAAATGTGCATATTTAGAGCTGCAAACCGTGGTTATACATTGTGAATATGTAGCATCGATTCACCAAATTGTCCGGAGCTATTTTGGACACTCACCTAATCTGACCAAAGAACTCATCATAAACGTTACTAAAAAATACATGTTGGACAGCAAATGAAAGATACACTAGTTCTTAATGCAACCGCCGTGTTAGATTTTTTAAAATAACTTTACCATAACAAGCAGCTTACGTTATAGCGAGACAGCACCCGCAAAAAGGGCGGATAATAGGACTAAACATTTTCCACAGAAATACGAAATAACATCATAAATTGTTTTTACTTTTGCTGAGCTTCCATCAGAATCTTGTACAAGGAGTCCTTTGTCCAGAATAAATCGTTGTTTGGTTTTAGAATGTCCTTCTCTCCTGTCGAATTCGCTCCACAAGGCTATCCATGTGCCCATCTTCTCTTGACGCATAGAACAGAAAACTCCAAAAGTCCCATTAAACGTTGAATAAACTGATGAAACTCGGTTGAAAAAACCTACTTTATGATGTTTTTCTAATATGTATCAAATAAAAACAAAGCCGGAGATATTAGCCGTGTATATCGAACGCTTATCATAAGACAATATGGAGGTACTTCCCGCGCACTGGTAGACAAAGGAAATTCTGGTCACGTCATTCCAAGAACTCTTGTTCGACCTCAGATCAAGCTAGACACCCCATTCCACCTTCCACTGCCTGTTGACATCTAGTGGAAGGCGTATGCAGTGCATGTAGATCCATAGATTTCAGGCAAATTAATAGGAAGGCCCTGGAACAGAGCCTCGATTTCAGATGTTTCACTTCCTGTCGGGAAGTTTGCTGCAAAATGAGTTCTGTTTTACTCACAGATATAATTCGGTTTAGAAACTAACGGTTTTAGAAACTAGAGAGTGTTTTCTATCCAATAGTAATAATAATATGCATATTGTACGAGCAAGAATTGAGTACGAGGCAGTTTAATTTGGGCACGATTTTTTACAAAGTGAAAATAGCGCCCCCCTATTGACAAAAGGTTTAACCAAAAATCGACTCATGTTCAAATACAACATTGATTCAACGTTCCTAAAAATATTAATTACCTAAGCAAATATTCTTTATCCCAATTGTCCAATTGTAGGTCTGTCCTGGCAGGATGACATTACCCAGTACGTTGTTGCCAAAGAGCTGAGCAGAGTTCCTCACACCACACAGTCCCTAAAGGCCTCCTCCTTCTCACAGTAAGGATACGAATAGATTTGAGAGAATGTAAAGTTGACCTTTAGGCTGGTCTATAGACTATTGTCTCTGTGTAGCTGTGAATGTAAAGATGACCTTTAGACTGGTCTATAGACTATTGTCTCTGTGTAGCTGTGAATGTAAAGATGCTTTATAGGAACTGTACGTGGATTTAGACCTGTGAGCCTTTTCTCTAGACTATCCAACATTATCTTGTGTGTCTTATAGCCTCTGTGTAGTAGACGGAAGCAGCACTATGCTCAGGGGCCATATTCAAAAAAGCGTCTCAGACTAGGAACAGGTCCCCCATGTCTGTATAACATAAAGCAAAGCTGATCCTATATCAGCACTCCTATTCTGAGCTCTTTGTTGAATGACTCTCTCTGATCTGCTAATCTCTCCCCCTTGGCTTTTACTCCCTACCAGAACCAAACAGAGCTCCTACAATCAGGGAGGATACCCTAGCAGCTCCTCCAATCAGAGAGGACACCCCAGCAGCTCATCCAATCAGGGAGGATACCCCAGCAGCTCCTCCAATCAGAGAGGACACCCCAGCAGCTCATCCAATCAGGGAGGATACCCCAGCAGCTCTTCCAGTCAGGGAGGATACCCCAGCAGCTCCTCCAGTCATGGAGGATACCTCAGCAGCTCCTCCAGTCAGGGAGGATACCCTAGCAGCTCCTCCAGTCAGGGAGGATACCCCAGCAGCTCCTCCAGTCAGGGAGGATACCCTAGCAGCTCCTCCAGTCAGGGAGGATACCCCAGCAGCTCCTCCAGTCAGGGAGGATACCCCAGCAGCTCCTCCAGTCAGGGAAGATACCCCAGCAGCTCTTCCAAGCAGGGAGGATACCCCAGCAGCTCCTCCAGTCAAGGAGTATACCCCAGCAGCTCCTCCAGTCAGGGAGGATACCCCAGCAGCTCCTCCAGTCAGGGAGGATACCCCAGCAGCTCCGCCAGTCAGAGAGGATACCCCAGCAGCTCCGCCAGTCAGAGAGGATACCCCAGCAGCTCCTCCAGTCAGGGAAGATACCCCAGCAGCTCCTCCAGTCAGGGAGGATACCCCAGCAGCTCTTCCAGTCAGGGAGGATACCCCAGCAGCTCCTCCAGTCAGAGAGGATACCCCAGCAGCTCCTCCAATCAGGGAGGATACCCCAGCAGCTCCTCCAGTCAGGGAGGATACCCCAGCAGCTCCTTCAGTCAAGGAGGACACTCCAGCAGCTCCTCCAGTCAGAGAGGATACCCCAGCAGCTCCTCCAGTCAGGGAGGATACCCCAGCAGCTCCTCCAGTCAGAGAGGATACCCCAGCAGCTCCTCCAATCAGGGAGGATACCCCAGCAGCTCCTCCAGTCAGGGAGGATACCCCAGCAGCTCCTCCAGTCAGAGGGGATACCCCAGCAGCTCCTCCAATCAGGGAGGATACCCCAGCAGCTCCTCCAATCAGGGAGGATACCCCAGCAGCTCCTCCAGTCAGGGAGGATACCCCAGCAGCTCCTCCAGTCAGAGAGGATACCCCAGCAGCTCCTCCAATCAGAGAGGATACCCCATCAGCTCTTCCAAGTCAGGGGCCAGTCAGGCTGACAGCCACCAGGACTACTTGATAGTAGACCATCTCCAGTCCCCCCTTCGCATGCAGACATCTCCCATGGACCCCTTTACCTACCAACAGGTACTGTAAGCTACAGCCATGCATGTTAACACAGACACTCAGACACACAACAAACTTTATATTGTAAAGATAATTTGTTCCCTTTCAGTAAACTCTGTACAATACAGCTATTGGGAGTTTACGCGCAAGCACCCTCTACTGAAGAACAATAGAATCATGCCTGACAAGGCCAATGAACACCGTACCTCACTTGAAGCCCCGCCTTCTACAGGTGATAAACTCGAGGCATGAATTCCTCCCTTCAATTCTTCCTGCTCTTCACCTGGACCTAAACAGAACAATTCACACATTTCTTGAACAAACATTTAGAACAAAATATATTTATCAGGCTTTAAGGGAGGGCATGCTCATCCTTCTGCATGTTGTGTGTTAAAGTTTGGTAACTATACTGATCAAAAATATCAACGCAACATGTAAAGTGTTGTTTCGTGAGCTGAAATTTAAAAAATCCCAGAATTTTCCTATAGGCCAAAATATTATTATTTTGTTAAAAAAAATGTTTACATCCCTGTTAGTGAGCATTTCTCCTTTGCCAAGATAATCCATCCACCTGACAGGTGTGGCATATGATCGAAGGAATCTTGAAGCGTGGAATCCGATTGGTCAGACCAGCGTTAGATAGACCTAAGCACGGGCGCTTCCTGTTTTAGTTTCTGCCTATAAGAGGGGAGCAACAAGATGGAGTCATGGTCAGACTTGCCAAAAGGAGGGCGGGGGAGGGCCTTGTATGCATTGCGGAAGTTAGAGTAGCAATGGTCGAGCGTGTTAATCGCTCGTGTACAGCAATCGATATGCTGATAGGATTTAGGGAGCCTTGTTCTAAAAGTTGCTTTGTTATAATCCCCAGCTACAATAAATGCAGCCTCAGGATATATGGTTTCTACTTTGCATAAAGTCCAGTGAAGTTCCTTGATGGCCATCTTAGTATCCACTTGCGGGGGGAAATACACGGCTGTAACGATAACCGAGGAGAGTTGTCTTGGGATATTAAACGGTCGACATTTGATTGTGAGGAACTCTAGGTCAGGTTAACAAAGGACTTGAGTGCCTGTATGTTGTTACAATTACACCACGAGTCGTTAATCATGAAACACCCACCCTTCTTCTTACATGGAGAGATGCTTATTCCTGTTGGCGCAATGCACTGAAAATCCCGTTGGCTGTATGGACTCCGACAGCATGTCCCCAGCTAGCCATGCTTCCATGAAACAGAGTATGTTACAATCCCGGATATCTCTCTGAGTTTCAGAGATCAAATCAAATCATAGTTTGCGCCGAATACAACAGGTGAAATACAGTGGAATGCTTACTTACAGGCTCTAACCAACAGTGCAAAAAAGGTATTAGGTGAACAATAGGTAAGTAAAGAAATAAAAAACAACAGTAACAAGACAGTGAAAAATAACAGTAGCGAGGCTATAAAAGTAGCGAAGCTACATACAGACAGTCGGGCTAGTTGAGGTAGTATGTAGTATGGACATGTAGAGATGGCCAGTATATTAATGTTTTTCCGATGTTAGCAAGTTATGGATTTCATTAACCTTATTTTGAAAGCTACCTATATTAATATGGGCTATTCTTAGCCCTTTCCTGGGTAGCTTATCAGAGATCGACATGGAGAGAAAAAAACTAAGTACAATTAAAAACATTGTTGAGCTAATATTCAGTCAATCAGGTGTGTGTGTGTGTTTGGACTAAACAGCTACAAGCCCGGAACTATCCACGGTACCAGACACAAGGGCTAACCACGTCGCGGGCTGTGTTCACACTGTCAATGAAACCTGGCTAGCTTGATAGCTAGCTTTATAGCTAGCAGCTAGGCTAGCTGCTTCGCCAAGCAACAGCTCTTCAGACTTTAGGGTTTGGCAGTATCGCGGGATATACAGCAACGGTCCCAGCAACTGAGGTTAACTGCGTCACGGGATCTGAATTAAACAGGTAGGCTGGTAAACAAGTTCAGCATGTGTTGTGCTCTGATGACGTGTGACCTGTTACACACTACCCTGCTGTGGATGTAGCATGGGAATCCCTGGCTTCCGCTCATTGAGACGAGTAGCTGCACGCTTATCAGTGGAGTGGCCATCCTCCCCCAGCGGCGGAAGGAATCCAGGTTTGGTGGGAAATCGCTGCCACTGGTGCTAGCCACAGTCAAGCGCTGCTTGCCTCTCTTTCCAGACTTCATCGATTAGATGACCTGGGCCCAAGCTAATGTTGCATGGGTATTCCCATTTCATGGATGTGGAGGGCATGGAGGGTGCGGGGCTTGTCCATATGCCTCCGGTGGATGGGAAACAAGCTGGCTACCTAGTCCCATTGGTTAACAAAGCGATGGTTAACCCCAACCCGTCACTCCCGAATAAGCACTGTCATTTTTCGGGGGGCGCAGCTTGACAATGTGTACCAGGCCCAGGGGCGTGGCAGCCCGGTCCCTGAACATACAGTCGCAATGCTGCAGGTTTACCAGACTGAGTTGTTGGCTGACCTGGCAACAGTTCTGGCTGCTGGGGAGCCCCACACAAAGCTCCTAGATGAGATTTGTGCTACGGTCGATTTCATCATGTCCTGTTCACCGTCTCAGCGCTTTGGGAAAAGCATGGGCGCTACCGTGGTGGCGCAGCGGCACATTTGGTTGACTTTGTCGCAGGTGCCAGAGAGAGACTGGCAGTTGTACTTGGATGAGCTCATTTTCTCCTACGGGGTTGTTTGGTTCGGCCTGCAGTCTCATTCTGAGAAAAAAATAAGTAGGAGGCGGTGCTGCATGTCCTCTTTCCTCGGTGCTGAGCGTCTTTGTTCTTCGGTGCTGAGCATCCTCTATCCTCGGTTCCTTGTTTTTTTCCTCAGTGATGCGCGTCCTCTTTCCTCGGTGCTGCGAGTCTTCTTTCCTCAGTGCTGCCTAGTCCTCTTTCCTCGGTGCTGCGCGTCCTCTTTCCTCGGTGCTGCGAGTCTTCTTTCCTCAGTGCTGCCTAGTCCTCTTTCCTCGGTGCTGCGCGTCCTCTTTCCTCGGTGCTGCGAGTCTTCTTTCCTCAGTGCTGCCTAGTCCTCTTTCCTCGGTGCTGCGCGTCCTCTTTCCTCGGTGCTGCGCGTCCTCTTTCCTCGGTGCTGCGCGTCCTCTTTCCTCGGTGCTGTGCGTCCACTTTCCTCGGTGCTACGCATCTTCTTTCGACCGGTGCTGTGCATCTTCTTACCTTGCTACTGCTGCGGCCTCATCTTCTAGAGTGTCTGCAGACAGAGGCCCGATGGCTAAGCTGGCTTCCCAAGCTTCTGGGTCCACCCCCATGTCTGCTCCTGCTTGTCTTGTTCCACAAGAGCAAACTAGGTTGCTTGCCACAGGTGTCATTTTACTCCCAAGGGTGAAGGAAAAGCTGGTCCATCTGTGGTGGAAATTCAAAAAGGCATGAAAATAACAATTCTCCCAGTTCACAAGGTAGTGTTCCACCCCTTCAGATGGCACTTCACTGGAGACTCGCTGTGCACATGCACAGTGTCTCCCTTGATTAGGCAAACAGCAACATTGAGGTACAGGCTAAAATTCGTTGTGCATCACCTATGTTTTTACAGTATCACTGAGGCCTCAGAGACAGTTTTAGGTAGGATAATTCTCCAGAAGCAATGGTTCCTATGTTAGAGGCCCAGGACAGCTTGTACACCCGGGATCTCCTGGTTCCCAACAGGGGCCGGACTTTGCGCCCCTGTTTTGACCTGCATGCCCTAAACAAGCACCTAAGGGTCTACAAATTCAGAATGCTCATGAACAGCCGGTTGTTACAGCCCGTGCGATTGGTTCACCTCCATCGTCCTGAAGGATGCATACTTTCATGGGGCTATATATCCCCCTCCCCATAACAGAAAATTCCTGAGGTTCCATTTTGATGCTGTAGCCTACAATTTTCTGGTCCTCCCTTTTGGGCTGTCCCTCTTGCCTCGCATTTTCACCAAAGTTGTGGAGGTGGATTTGACAACTATGCCGTGTCTGGGGTATAGGATATTGGACTACCTGGACGATTGGCTGGTGGCAGCGGAGTCGAGGGAGCAGGTGATGTTACACACAGCTGGTTTCCCATGTTCAGTCTCTGGGTTTCAAAGGGAATCAAGAGAAGAGCGGTTTGACTCAATCCCAACGCATTCCGTTTCTGGGTTTAGAGTCAGTCGAGAATCGTGCGTTCTTGTCCCCGCATATAGCTTGGGTTAGGGTTAGGGTTAGGGTTAGGGTTAGGGTTAGGGTTAGGGTTACTTCAGGTGTCCCCGTCATGTCTACAGGCTCTAGCTCGGTGGACGGACCAATGCGGCTGTTGTCCCTGGGGACCCCTATGAGTCAAGTTACATCCCGCAAGGTGATCACGACAGATGCATCCCCCCCGAGGATGGGGTGCACTGTGCGAGTGCAGCTCAATTCGGGGGTTGTGGACAGTGTCGCAGACCGCACTGCACATCAATTACCTGGAGCTGTTGGCAGTTTACACTGTCGGCTGTTTTTGACCCGAGTGCTCCACTGGGAATGGATACTCTCGCGCACTATGGACCCTCTTTTACACATTTCTCCCTGTGGAACTGATTCAGCCCACACTGATGAGTCGGAAGGGCTTGTTGCTGATGCTTGTTACTCCCCGTTGGCCCAAACAACCTTGGTTCATGGAGATAATCTGCCTTTTATCACTCTGTTATTGTCACGCCCTGACCTTAGAGAGACTTTTAATGTCTCTATTTTGGTTTGGTCACGGTGTGATTTGAGGTGGGCATTCTATGTTCTGATTTCTATGTTTTTGTATTTCTATGTGTTGGCCGGGTATGGTTCTCAATCAGGGACAGCTGTCTATCGTTGTCTCTGATTGGGAATCATACTTAGGCAGCCTTTTCCTCTTTTGTCATTGTGGGAAGTTATCTTTGTTAGTGGCACTATAGCCCTCTGAAGCTTCACGGTCGTTTATTTTGTTTCTTGTTTTGTTGGCGACATTATATAATAAAAGGAAATGTACGCTCACCACGCTGCACTTTGGTCTCCTTCCGACGACGGCCGTGACAGAACTTCCCACCACCAAAGGACCAAGCAGCGTGGAGCAGGGATCCCGGGAGAAGAGAGAATGGAGGACATCTTGGACATGGGAGGAGGTTATGGCAGGGGACAAGACCCTGCCATGGAAACAGGCTGAAGTAGCGAGGGAGGAACGACTTCGCTACCATGAGTCACGGCAACGGAGCAGGCACGAGAGGTCAGGTTGGAGACCTGAGCCAACTCCCAGTGCTTACCGGAGGGAGCGTCGTACTGGTCAGGCACTGGGTTATACGGTGGAGCGCACGGTGTCTCCAGTGCGCGTTCATAGCCCGGTGCGCTACATTCCAGCTCCCCGCATTGGACGGGCTAGAGTGAGCATCCAGCCAGGACGGAAGGTGCCGGCTCAGTGCATCTGGCCTCCAGTGTGTCTCCACGGCCCAGGATATCCTGCGCCGGCTCTGCGCACTGTGTCTCCGGTGCGTCTGCACAGCCCAGTGCGTCCTGTGCCAGCGCCCCGCATCTGCTGGGAGAAAATAACCATCCAGCCAGGACGCTCGAGACCATCCAGCCAGGACGCTCGAGACCTCCAGTGCGCCTCCACGGCCCAGTGTATCCTGTGCCTGCCCCCAGAACCAGTTCTCCTGTATGTCTCCCCAGCCTGGTGAGTCCTGTGCCTGCCCCCAGACCCAGGCCTCCTGTATGTCTCCCCAGCCTGGTGAGTCCTGTGGCAGCTCCACGCACCAGGCTGCCAGTATGTCTCCTCAGTCCGTTGAGACCTGTTCCAGCTCCACGGAGGAAGCCTCCAGTGATGATCCATGGCACGAAGCCTCCAGTGATGATCCATGGCACGAAGCCTTCAGTGATGATCCATGGCACGAAGCCTTCAGTGATGATCCATGGCACGAAGCCTCCATTGATGATCCATGGCACAAAGCCTTCAGTGATGATCCATGGCACGAAGCCTCCAGTGATGATCCATGGCATGAAGCCTCCAGTGATGATCCATGGCACGAAGCCTTCAGTGATGATCCATGGCACGAAGCCTCCAGTGATGATCCATGGCAAGAAGCCTCCAGTGATGATCCATGGCACAAAGCCTCCAGTGATGATCCATGGCACGAAGCCTCCAACGACGGCCTCCAGTCCAGAGCCTCCAGCGAAGGCCTCCAGTCCGGAACCTCCAGCGACGGTCTCCAGTCCGGAGCCTCCAGCGACGGTCCCCAGTCCGGGGCCCGCTACGAGGGTCCCCAGTCCGGAGTCTCCAGCGACGGTCTCCAGTCCGGAGCCTCCAGCGACGGTCTCCAGTCCGAAGCCTCCAGCGACGGTCCCCAGTCCGGGGCCCGCAACGAGGGTCCCCAGTCCGGGGCCCGCAACGAGGGTCCCCAGTCAGGGGCCCGCAACGAAATGTACGCTCACCACGCTGCACTTTGGTCTCCTTTCGACGACGGCCGTGACAGTTATGGAAGTACAAAGAATGGCTATAAAGCATATGGCATAAATACATTTGATTGATTGGTTTATAAATACATTTGATTGATTGGTTTATAAATACATTTGATTGATTGGTTTATAAATACATTTGATTGATTGGTTTATAAGTACATTTGATTGATCCTTCCATTACATAGTTAGTTCAATCATTGAAGTTGCCATATTCAAATCACAGTGTCACCAGCAAAGCACCCCCACATCATCACACCTCCTCCTCCATGCTTCACGGTGGGAACCACACATGCGGAGATCATCCGTTCACCTACTCTGCATCTCACAAAGACAAGGAGGTTGGAACCAAAAATCTCTAATTTGGACTCATCAGACAAAAGGACAGATTTCCACTGGTCTATTGTCCATTGCTCGTGTTCTTGGCCCAAGCAAGTATTTTCTTATTATTGGTGTCCTTTAGTAGTGGTTTATTTGCAGCAATTCGACCATGAAGGCCTGATTCCCGCAGTCTCCTCTGAACAGCTGATGTTGAGATGTGTCTGTACTTATTTATTTATTTATTTATTTGGGCTAGCAGCACCATATCACCAGGGAACATTCTGAGTATGTGTAAATGTACTTGGTGAATAAAGGGGATTCTGATTCCCTCCATCAGGGAACAGGAGTTATAGTCATAACTGTACATTTGCAATGACTTACCTGGCTACAAGTAAAGGTTTAATGTATGAAATCACTCACTCACGCACACACACAAACACGCACGGCTGGATGTGCGCACACAAACACACATACACTTGTCCTCATCCGTAAACCATCTCTCTGTGTATTACAGCACAGATACCAGGAAGATATGGAGCGCTCCCTCCACCAGGGAGGAGGAGTCTACGCAGGGATTCGTCCTTCCTCCAGATACCAACAAGCCAAACAGAGAGAGAGAGACCGTCAACTGCTGCAGGACGTCATCTCCCTCTATCTGTCCTCTTCCCCTGCACAGCCCTCATTCCGCCACCGCGGGGCAGCAGCCCTGCCAGCCCCACCCTACTACGAGGAACCGGAGCTGCCTCTGGACTATGTAGAGGACTACAGTCTGACAGAGCTGGCTATGGCTAGAGCCAGACAACAGCAGCAACAGCAGCAGCTTCCACAGGGGGACTACAGCTCTCTGGCTGGGCTGGATGGTGAGTTAGTGGATCTGCTGTCTTAATGTTAGTCCACCACTGGGCTGGATGGTGAGTTAGTGGAACTGCTGTCTTAATGTTAGTCCACCACTGGGCTGGATGGTGAGTTAGTGGATCTGCTGTCTTAATGTTAGTCCACCACTGGGCTGGATGGTGAGTTAGTGGAACTGCTGTCTTAATGTAACTCCACCACTGGGCTGGATGGTGAGTTAGTGGATCTGCTGTCTTAATGTTAGTCCACCACTGGGCTGGATGGTGAGTTAGTGGATCTGCTGTCTTAATGTTAGTCCACCACTGGGCTGGATGGTGAGTTAGTGGATCTGCTGTCTTAATGTTAGTCCACCACTGGGCTGGATGGTGAGTTAGTGGATCTGCTGTCTTAATGTTAGTCCACCACTGGGCTGGATGGTGAGTTAGTGGATCTGCTGTCTTAATGTTAGTCCACCACTGGGCTGGATGGTGAGTTAGTGGAGCTGCTGTCTAAATGTAACTCCACCACTGGGCTGGATGGTGAGCTAGTGGAACTGCTGTCTTAATGTTAGTCCACCACTGGGCTGGATGGTGAGTTAGTAGAACTGCTGTCTTAATGTTAGTCCACCACTGGGCTGGATGGTGAGTTTTAGTGGAACTGCTGTCTTAATGTGACTCCACCACTGGGCTGGATGGTGAGTTAGTGGAACTGCTGTCTTAATGTGACTCCACCACTGGGCTGGATGGTGAGTTAGTGGAACTGCTGTCTTAATGTGACTCCACCACTGGGCTGGATGGTGAGTTAGTGGAGCTGCTGTCTTAATGTAACTCCACCACTGGGCTGGATGGTGAGTTAGTGGAACTGCTGTCTTAATGTTAGTCCACCACTGGGCTGGATGGTGAGTTAGTGGAACTGCTGTCTTAATGTGACTCCACCACTGGGCTGGATGGTGAGTTAGTGGAACTGCTGTCTTAATGTGACTCCACCACTGGGCTGGATGGTGAGTTAGTGGATCTGCTGTCTTAATGTTAGTCCACCACTGGGCTGGATGGTGAGTTAGTGGAACTGCTGTCTTAATGTGACTCCACCACTGGGCTGGATGGTGAGTTAGTGGAGCTGCTGTCTTAATGTAACTCCACCACTGGGCTGGATGGTGAGTTAGTGGAACTGCTGTCTTAATGTTAGTCCACCACTGGGCTGGATGGTGAGTTAGTAGAACTGCTGTCTTAATGTTAGTCCACCACTGGGCTGGATGGTGAGTTAGTGGATCTGCTGTCTTAATGTAACTCCACCACTGGGCTGGATGGTGAGTTAGTGGAACTGCTGTCTTAATGTAACTCCACCACTGGGCTGGATGGTGAGTTAGTGGATCTGCTGTCTTAATGTTAGTCCACCACTGGGCTGGATGGTGAGTTAGTGGAACTGCTGTCTTAATGTAACTCCACCACTGGGCTGGATGGTGAGTTAGTGGATCTGCTGTCTTAAATCATGCAACAATTAACTCATGAATAACATGCGGCACCTCAGAAGCATTAGTTTATATAGAGCGGCTATCTCCCAAATCCACTCTTAAAGATCTGAAGATCTTTTATATCAATAGCGGTCATGAATTATTCTTTACCTTGTTAGTCTCATTCCAAACGTCATAAAATTCTTGCTCATCTGCACGAACCCTAGTGTCCATAATGAATCAGCGATATACAAATTATTTATTTACTAACTAAATAAATAATCACAGAAATACGTAACAAACAAACAGTAGATATTGGTTACTAACAATGATAGGAAAGTCCCTAGTGGACTAAACAAAAACAGTTTGGTTATAACATGATAGATTCAGAGAGGAAAGGGGGGGCGGAGGAAGACAAAGGAACGTGGGTCTCTATCTATTCTTGCATAAATATGAATACATATGCACTTTAACAATCGCTCGTTCGGATGAAGGAATGTAATCAGTATTTACGATTGAGCTGGTGATGCGAGGCTCTGGTTTGCCCAGTCGAGGTCGCCATTGTCCCTTTGTAGATTCTGCCGGGTCGTCGTGGAGTGAGATGTTCATCTCACTTGCGGTCTTCTGCATCGGTCAATGTTTTTACTAGATTTGCTACCTTTACAGCTGCAGTCTGTTAGGCTGTAATCTAGGAATCACTTCCTCTTGAGAGATCAATAGTTCAGAGTTCATACCATTTCAAGTGTGGAGCAGGCTCTCACGTTTTCTGTTCTGTAGAGTTGAAATTAGATTTAGCCCTTTCATAAAACTGCCCCCTCCTAACAGGAGAGGGGGGTGGGGGGTTCACGTCTCTGCTAGAGGGCTAGCGTCATGACACAGTGACGGGCTGTTAAGTTAAAACCAGGACTAGAATTGAGGTGGTATGAGAGGGTATGCCATGGGCCTACCTTTTATTCAAGAAAATTGAGAAAGAAAACCACAAGGTCTACCCATTGTTAGCTTAATATTTTTCAGAATATAAAACAGATCCAATTACATAAAGTGATTTATAACAGCGCTTTAGTCCACAATGCTTTATGCTAGAAACAAAGTCATGGGAAAGACGTGACTCCGATGCATATGGGGATATCATTGTTTAGTTTCTTAGACATTCAGAGGCTGAGCTACAACCTTCTATAGCCAAGGAGACAAAACATTAACTTTGCTTGGAAAGTAATCTAATTCTGTCAATATCAATTGATTAAGCTGTTCACTTTCTGTGACAGCTTTTAAGGATACACGTGTTACTTCTCTTGTTGGGCTAAGCCACTGAAGATGAGTAGCCAGCAGTTAAAGCTTACATTTTTCTGTGTCTGTAGGCCTGGGGTGGAAAGGGAGGCCTTCTGTCTGGGGTGGAAAGGGAGGCCTACTGTCTGGGGTGGAAAGGTAGGACTACTGTCTGGGGTGGAAAGAGAGGCCTACTGTCTGGGATGGAAAGGTAGGCCTACTGTCTGGGGTGGAAAGAGAGGCCTACTGTCTGGGGTAGAAAGGTAGGCCTACTGTCTGGGGTGGAAAGGTAGACCTACTGTCTGGGGTAGAAAGAGAGACCTACTGTCTGGGGTGGAAAGATAGACCTACTCTGTCTGGGGTGGAAAGGTAGGCCTACTGTCTGGGGTGGAAAGGTAGGACTACTGTCTGGGGTGGAAAGAGAGGCCTACTGTCTGGGGTGGAAAGGTAGACCTACTGTCTGGGGTGGAAAGGTAGGCCTACTGTCTGGGGTGGAAAGGTAGACCTACTGTCTGGGGTGGAAAGGTAGACCTACTGTCTGGGGTGGAAAGGTAGACCTACTGTCTGGGGTGGAAAGGTAGGCCTACTGTCTGGGGTAGAAAGGTAGGTCTACTGTCTGGGGTGGAAAGGTAGGCCTACTGTCTGGGGTGGAAAGGGAGACCTACTGTCTGGGGTGAAAAGGTATGTCTACTGTCTGGGGTAGAAAGGTAGGCCTACTGTCTGGGGTAGAAAGGTAGGCCTACTGTCTGGGGTGGAAAGGGAGGCCTACTGTCTGGGGTGAAAAGGTATGTCTACTGTCTGGGGTAGAAAGGTAGGCCTACTGTCTGGGGTAGAAAGGTAGGCCTACTGTCTGGGGTGGAAAGGTAGGTCTACTGTCTGGGGTGGAAAGGTAGGTCTACTGTCTGGGGTGGAAAGGTAGGCCTACTGTCTGGGGTAGAAAGGTAGGTCTACTGTCTGGGGTGGAAAGGTAAGACTACTGTCTGGGGTGGAAAGGTAGGTCTACTGTCTGGGGTGGAAAGGTAGACCTAATGTCTGGGGTGGAAAGGTAGCTCTTCTGTCTGGGGTGGAAAGGTAGGCCTACTGTCTGGGGTGGAAAGGGAGGCCTAATGTCTGGGGTGGAAAGGTAGACCTAATGTCTGGGGTGGAAAGGTACCTCTTCTGTCTGGGGTGGAAAGGTAGGCCTACTGTCTGGGGTAGAAAGGGAGGCCTAATGTCTGGGGTGGAAAGGTAGTCCTACTCTCTGGGGTGGAAAGGTAGGCCTACTGTCTGGGGTGGAAAGGTAGGACTACTGTCTGGGGTGGAAAGGTAGGCCTACTGTCTGGGGTGGAAAGGTAGGACTACTGTCTGGGGTGGAAAGGTAGGCCTACTGTCTGGGGTGGAAAGGTAGGACTACTGTCTGGGGTAGAAAAGTAGGTCTACTGTCTGGGGTGGAAAAGTAGGTCTACTGTCTGGGGTGGAAAGGTAGGCCTACTGTCTGGGGTAGAAAGGTAGACCTACTGTCTGGGGTGGAAAGGTGGGTTGACTGTCTGGACAAAGAACAGTTTCTAAAACTGCATTGTCTCGTGTGTCTACTTATTAAAAGAATGTAAAACTACAGTGCAGTCTCAGGCCTACTAACAGTGGTAGTCTACACAGTTCAAAGCAAACAGCCTGGTCTCATAGACTAGATGTAACATAGTCAACTAAAATCCGGGACTCTCCACTTAGTATGATATGTTTGGTATAGTTACATAAGACAGGTAGTTACTTAAGGCAAAAATGAAAGTAGGGTGGTTGGTCAGGGTGGGTGTATAACACAAACATCTAGCATTGGTCAGGGTGGGTGGTTGGTTGGTCAGGGTGAGTGGTTGGTTGGTCAGGGTGGGTGGTTGGTTGGTCAAGGTGAGTGGTTGGTTGGTCAGGGTGAGTGGTTGGTTGGTCAGGGTGGGTATATAACGCAAACATCTAGCATTCCAAACGTTGCAAGTTTGAATCTCATCACGGATAATTTTAGCTAATTAGCAACTTTTTGACAACTTACTGCTTTTTTAGCTTTACGCAACAAGAATATAAACCCAACATGCAACAAGATTTTACTGAGTTACACTTCATATAAGGAAATCAGTCAATTTCAATAAACTCATTAGGCTCTAATCTATGGATTTCACATGACTTGGCAGGGGTGCAGCCATGGGTGGGTCTGGATCCCCAGTGGGTGGGCCTATGCCCTTCCAGACCCACCCATGGCTGCACCCCTGCCAAGTCATGTGAAATCCGTAGATATCAATGAGTGACCATAGATTTCATGTGAAATCCAGCCAATCACAATGAGTTTTTCCTTACTAAAGGGCTTTATTACAGACAGAAATACTCCTCGTGGCCAGAAAAGGTTTTCATGTCTACTCCTGCCGCCCCGCTTCGGCACTCGATGTCGCAGGTCTACTAACCACCGGTCCTGGCAACCCACATTGCGCACACCTGGCAACCCACATTGCGCACACCTGCTCCCCATCGTTAAGCACACCCGCTCCCCATCGTTAAGCACACCCGCTCCCCATCGTTAAGCACACCCGCTCCCCATCGTTAAGCACACCCGCTCCCCATCGTTAAGCACACCCGCTCCCCATCGTTAAGCACACCTGCTCCCCATCGTTAAGCACACCTGCTCCCCATCGTTAAGCACACCTGCTCCCCATCGTTAAGCACACCCGCTCCCCATCGTTAAGCACACCCGCTCCCCATCGTTAAGCACACCCGCTCCCCATCGTTAAGCACACCCGCTCCCCATCGTTAAGCACACCCGCTCCCCATCGTTAAGCACACCCGCTCCCCATCGTTAAGCACACCCGCTCCCCATCGTTAAGCACACCCGCTCCCCATCGTTAAGCACACCCGCTCCCCATCGTTAAGCACACCCGCTCCCCATCGTTAAGCACACCCGCTCCCCATCGTTAAGCACACCCGCTCCCCATCGTTAAGCACACCCGCTCCCCATCGTTAAGCACACCTGCTCCCCATCATTAAGCACACCTGCTCCCCATCATTAAACACACCTGCTCCCCATTGTTAAGCACATCTGCTCCCCATCGTTAAGCACACCTGCTCCCCATCGTTAAGCACACCTGGACTTCATCACCACCCTGATTACTCTCCTTTCATATAGCCCTCAGTAGCCTCAGTCATCAGGAAGTATTGTTTTTGGTTAGGTTCAGTACGCTGCTCCTGTTTTGTACTATCGTCATGACAACGTGTATTATGTATTGTGTTTATTCATAAAGTAATGTTTTACTGAAAACGTTTAAAATTACAGTAGGCTATTCAGATGTATTTACAGTAGCTTAAAAAATGTAAATGAGAGAGGTGAACCGTCTGTTGTAGCATTAAACTGGAACTAATTGAAATAGTTTATCTATTATATCATATGTTACAATTCGTATGATATGTTACGATTTTGTTAAACGTACAAATCGCAACGCATTTGCTAAATGTACAGTATGTTATGAATTTGCAAAACGTATGATATGTTACGAATTGTAATTTGTTGTGGGTAAAGTTAGATAGGTGGCTAATGTTAGCTGGGCTAGGGGTTAAGTTTAGGAGTTAAGTGAAAGGGTTAGGGTTAGGGGAAGGGTTATCTAACATACTAAGTACAGTAGTTTCAAAGTAGCTAAAAAAGTAGTAAGTTGTTGAAAGTTGCTTTAGCAACTGGTATACAGTACATGGTATGAAGTTGCTTTACCTTAGCTAAAATGCTAAAGTTGTTAATTAGCTAAAATGCTAAAGTTGTTAATTAACTAAAATGCTAACGTTGTTAATTAGCTAAAATGCTAAAGTTGTTAATTAGCTAAAATGCTAACGTTGTTAATTAGCTTAAATGCTAAAGTTGTTATTTAGCTAAAATGCTAAAGTTGTCCTTGATGAGATTTGAACTCACAACCTTTGGGTTACAAGATGTTTGAGGTAGACACCCATCCATTCACCTTGACCAACCAGCTGGTTATTGTTTTTTGCCTTAAATTACCATTTGTCTTATGTAACCACACCATCACAGACAGAAAAGTTGAGGAATTTATTCTGGAAGGATCATGAACATTTGAATAGGAAAGAGATGCCTAGGGCTATTTTTTATTATTTTAGATTATTATTATTATTTTAGAATGCAAAGATACAAGGAAATGGATCTCCACCCTTCTCACTAATGGCAAATAATGACATGTTGTTATTATATTTTGTTATGAGTAAGCGTGTCGTCATAGCCTCCATTAGGCTACTTTATCTGCTTGCAATGCAATACTTCAACATTTTACATTTACATTTTAATTAGTGCACTCATTTTAGCGAGGTGGGACAACCACATATCAGTCATAGTAAGTACATTTTACTACTTACTACTATTTTATTACTCAGTAAAGTAGTTATCAGTCAAGTGTTAGTTCACGAAAGGGGAGGGATTATTTAAGATACTCTTTGAAGAGGTTCCAGATGTTGAATGCGAGCTTCGACTGGAAGCCAGTGGAGTGTGTGGAGGAGCGAGGTGACATGGGTGAACTTGGGAATGTTGAACACCAGGCGGGCTGCAGCATTCTGGATAAGTTGCAGGGGTTTGATGACCCAGCCAACAGAGAGTTGCAGTAGTCCCGACGGGTGATGAAAAGTGCCTGGATTAGGACCTGCGCCACTTCCTGTGTGATGTAGGGTTGTACTCTACGGATGTTGTAGAGCATGAACCTACAGGAGTGAGTCACTACTTTGATATTTGCAGAGAACGACAGGGTATTGTCCAGGGTCATGTCAAGGTTGTTTGCACTCTAGGAGGGGGACACCGTAGAGTTGTGAACTGTGAAAGAGAGGTCTTTGAGCAGGCAGGCCTTCCCCGGGAGGAAGAGCAGCTCTGTCTTCTCGAGGTTGAGCTTGAAGTGGTGGACCCACATCCAAGTTGAGATGTCTGCCAGTCACACAGAGATGCGTGTCGCCATCTGAGTGTCAGAAGTGTGGAAGGAGAAAAGTAGTTGAGTGTCATCCTCATAGCAGTGATAGGAGAGACCATGAGAGGATATGACAGAGCTGAGTGACTTGGTCTACAGAGAGAAGAGGAGAGGTCCATCCTCATAGCAGTGATAGGAGAGACCATGTGAGGATATGACAGAGCTGAGTGACTTGGTGTATAGAGAGAAGAGGAGAGGTCCATCCTCATAGCAGTGATAGGAGAGACCATGAGAGGATATGACAGAGCTGAATGACTTGGTCTATAGAGAGAAGAGGAGAGGTCCATCCTCATAGCAGTGATAGGAGAGACCATGAGAGGATATGATGGAGCTGAGTGACCTGGTGTATAGAGAGAAGAGGAGAGGATAGGTCCATCCTCATAGCAGTGATAGGAGAGACCATGTGAGGATATGACAGAGCTGAATGACTTGGTCTATAGAGAGAAGAGGAGAGGTCCATCCTCATAGCAGTGATAGGAGAGACCATGAGAGGATATGATGGAGCTGAGTGACCTGGTGTATAGAGAGAAGAGGAGAGGATAGGTCCATCCTCATAGCAGTGATAGGAGAGACCATGTGAGGATATGACAGAGCTGAATGACTTGGTCTATAGAGAGAAGAGGAGAGGTCCATCCTCATAGCAGTGATAGGAGAGACCATGAGAGGATATGATGGAGCTGAGTGACCTGGTGTATAGAGAGAAGAGGAGAGGATAGGTCCATCCTCATAGCAGTGATAGGAGAGACCATGTGAGGATATGACAGAGCTGAATGACTTGGTCTATAGAGAGAAGAGGAGAGGTCCATCCTCATAGCAGTGATAGGAGAGACCATGAGAGGATATGATGGAGCTGAGTGACCTGGTGTATAGAGAGAAGAGGAGAGGATAGGGCCATCCTCATAGCAGTGATAGGAGACACCATGTGAGGATATGACAGAGCTGAGTGACTTGGTCTACAGAGAGAAGAGGAGAGGTCCATCCTCATAGCAGTGAGAGGAGAGGAGAGGAGAGGAGAGGAGAGGAGAGGAGAGGAGAGGAGAGGAGAGGAGAGGAGAGGAGAGGAGAGGAGAGGAGAGGCCTGTGGTACACCAGTAGTGAGAGTACGTGGTGCAGAACCAGATCCCCGCCTCTCTCACCTCAACCACTAGAAAACTTTGCTTATACTTGGTATAAAGTTTGCGGGGAGCTCAGCACGTTCTCACTTCAAAGTTCAGTTTTTTATAAATGCCAACTTTTAAATGAAAACTAGCGCACGCATTTTGGGGTATATTTAGTATGTATTCAAATGTTATAAATCCGTCCCCTGGTGGACTCATGTCTCTGTAGACTCCATCTAGCAGAGGACACCAGCTACAGTGTATATATCTATGTTAGCTCATACTGATCAGTGTTGGGGAAGCTACTCTGAAAATATAGTTTACCAAGCTACCGATTACTTCCCACTGGAAGAAGTTAAGCTATACTAAAGCTACCCGTTAGAAAAAATATAGTTTACTAAACTAAAGTTACTTTGAAACAAGTAGTTCCACTATATCCTACAAACTACTTTGTGAAAAATGATCATATCCAAATCTGAAATATCCAAGACTACAAATTGCAAGAACAGATCCCTCTGGAGTCAGATCTTAACAGAATGTGTAATTTAGTCTATTAAACACAAAGCTAAGATTCAAGTGAGAATTAGGCCGGTTTGATGCCAAAAAAAAGAAAGATAATGGTTTTCTACTTTACCCATATTTTATCTTCTTTTTGCTAAATAAGTAGTGTGTAGTTCCAGTAGTTAGCTACACCGCTACATGGTAAAACAGTAGTGTGTAGTTCCAGGAGTTAGCTACACCGCTACATGGTAAAACAGTAGTGTGTAGTTCCAGTAGTTAGCTACACCGCTACATGGTAAAACAGTAGTGTGTAGTTCCAGTAGTTAGCTACACCGCTACATGGTAAAACAGTAGTGTGTAGTTCCAGTAGTTAGCTACACCGCTACATGGTAAAACAGTAGTGTGTAGTTCCAGTAGTTAGCTACACCGCTACATGGTAAAACTGTAGTGTGTAGTTCCAGTAGTTAGCTACACCGCTACATGGTAAAACAGTAGTGTGTAGTTCCAGTAGTTAGCTACACCGCCACATGGTAAAACAGTAGTGTGTAGTTCCAGTAGTTAGCTACACCGCTACATGGTAAAACAGTAGTGTGTAGTTCCAGTAGTTAGCTACACCGCTACATGGTAAAACAGTAGTGTGTAGTTCCAGTAGTTAGCTACACCGCTACATGGTAAAACTGTAGTGTGTAGTTCCAGTAGTTAGCTACACCGCTACATGGTAAAACAGTAGTGTGTAGTTCCAGTAGTTAGCTACACCGCTACATGGTAAAACAGTAGTGTGTAGTTCCAGTAGTTAGCTACACCGCTACATGGTAAAACAGTAGTGTGTAGTTCCAGTAGTTAGCTACACCGCCACATGGTAAAACAGTAGTGTGTAGTTCCAGTAGTTAGCTACACCGCTACATGGTAAAACTGTAGTGTGTAGTTCCAGTAGTTAGCTACACCGCTACATGGTAAAACAGTAGTGTGTAGTTCCAGTAGTTAGCTACACCGCTACATGGTAAAACAGTAGTGTGTAGTTCCAGTAGTTAGCTACACCGCTACATGGTAAAACTGTAGTGTGTAGTTCCAGTAGTTAGCTACACCGCTACATGGTAAAACAGTAGTGTGTAGTTCCAGTAGTTAGCTACACCGCTACATGGTAAAACAGTAGTGTGTAGTTCCAGTAGTTAGCTACACCGCTACATGGTAAAACAGTAGTGTGTAGTTCCAGTAGTTAGCTACACCGCTACATGGTAAAACAGTAGTGTGTAGTTCCAGTAGTTAGCTACACCGCTACATGGTAAAACAGCAGTGTAGTTCCAGTAGTTAGCTACACCGCTACATGGTAAAACAGTAGTGTGTAGTTCCAGTAGTTAGCTACACCGCTAGATGGTAAAACAGTAGTGTGTAGTTCCAGTAGTTAGCTACACCGCTACACGGTAAAACAGTAGTGTGTAGTTCCAGTAGTTAGCTACACCGCTACATGGTAAAACGTAATTAACTACTGAAAACACTGCCAAGATTTGAATTGACTTAATCTACCACCCAAGCGACAACAAAATGTAACTAAATTACTATTTAAACTACATGTAGTTCACTACTCCCCAACACTGACATAGTCTCCTGTCTGTGTAGAGTCTATCCTACAGCGTATGGTGGAGACCCTGGAGAGGTACGGTATTGACCCTAGAGAGCTGACCCCCCAGCAGCTCTACAGACTGGCTGTGGTGCTGCAGCTGATGCAGGCTGAGGACCAGGACAACATAGGTACTACTTACAACACATTGTAGTCATCAAATAAATTATACAGATAACTTCATTTCTTCGCCTCCCAGTCTCTCCTTTTCATTGAATTTACAGCAACCTGGTCTCAGAGCATTTTTGTATGTAAGTCACTCCACATTTCGTATTATATGTTACGTTTAATTTGGTATGTATTCATTTGTGGATGTCCATCACACATTTCGTATGATATGTTACGTTTAATTTGGTATGTATTCATTTGTGGATGTCCATCACACATTTCGTATGATATGTTACTAATTACAATTCATATTATATGTAATGAATTTGCAAAATGTACAATATGTTACGAATTTGGTCAATGTACAATATGTTATAAATTTGCAAAAATGTTTGCTATGCTACGACTTCTAGCTAAGTGGCTAACGTTTACTAGCTTGCGAACGTTAGCTAGGCTAGGGGTTAGGGTTAGGAGTTAGAGTTAAGGTTACGATTAAGTTTAGGAGTTAGGTTAAAGGGTTATGGTTAAGGTTAGGGGAAGGGTTATCTAAAAGGGTTAAGGTAAGGGGAAGGGTTAGCTAACATGCTAAGTAGTTGCAAAGTAGCTAAAAAAAATAGTAAGTAGTTTAAAGTTGCTAATTAGCTAAAATGCTAAAGTTGTAAGTGATGAGATTCAAACTCGCAACTGTTGGGTTGTTAGACATTCACGTTACCCATCCACCCCGACCAACCTCAAGTAACCATCTGTCTTATGTAATCATACAAAAACGTAACATATTGTAATGAAACAGGCAGGGAGCAGGTCTCGAACCCTCGACCTTCTAGCCCGAAGTCCGGCGCGCTATCGACTGTGCCGCAAAAGCATGCTCGTGCGGCAGAGTCGATTTCCGCGCTTATAAACCCAGGGTCGTTACACTATCATAACAAATGGAGTGCCTTCGGATTTACATACAGAATCATACAAAATGCTCTGAGACCAGGTTGGTATACAAAATGACCTGTGAAGTGCTGTGCCCACATACCACAGCACACGGTTACCCTTTTCACCTTGTTGGACCATCCTAATCTCACGAGCTGCCAGGATGGTATATCAGGGCAGTCCTTTTCAACACAGTTCGTGTAAACTATGGTGGGCTTGCCTCACAAGGCTAGCTCAGTACATCTTGGTTTGGCACGATATGTGTGAAAAGGGGTATATCTGTCTGCACACAGGAAGGCATAAAAATAAAAATCTTGACCAAGACTTGGCATCTATAAGGTCTTATTTATGCATACATAAATTAATTTTAATACCAATGAATGAATACATTACATGAGTCATTTCCTAAACTCCATCTGCCTTGCTAAAAACTTCTTTATATTGCTCTCTCTCTTGTTTTTCAGATCCACTTGCCGATGATCCAAAGGTATGTTCAGATTAGACAGGAGTATGTACGGTACATAAAGGACATCAAATGTCATGTGACAAAAAATATGTTGTTTACTGTAACATAATGACCGTATAACCATTATCTTCATGTCTGTCCTCCTCCTCCCACTCCTCCTTCTCTATTTCCTCATCTTCCTCTTCCTCCTCCTCCATTTCCTCCTCCTCCACCTCTGCCTCCTCCTTCTCCCCCCTCGTCTTCCTCATCTTCATCTTCCTCCTCCATTTCCTCCTCCTCTGCCTCCTCCTTCTCCTCCTCATCTTCATCTTCCTTCCTCCTTCGCCTCCTCCTCCTCCTCTGCCTCTTCCTCCTCTTCCTCTTCATCTTCCCTCCACCTCCTCCTCCTCCTCCTCCTCTACACAGACGCAGCAGGTTCTTAAAAGCAGTGACACAGTGCCCAAAAAGGGAGAGAAAGCTCCCGTCCTTGTCCCCCGTCCCTCCTCTGCCCCAGGGCCCAAGGTGGTCCCTACCCTGGCCCCAGCTGCCACTAGTCCCCCCCTCACAGCACCTCTAGGGGGCAGCGTGATAGCCAAGGACTCCTCTGTCTCTGTGGAGGATGTGAAAGGGAAGGTGAAAAGCTCCAATGTCCCAGCAGGGCTACCAGCTGCTGAGGGGGGAACAGCAGCCAGGGAGGAGTACGGATACATCGTCACTAACCAGAGGTCAGTTCTTGTAACTTACTGTATGAATATCTAGTTTTACCTCTCATAGTACCTAATACAGGCTGGACTGGGTCTTCCTGTTACAAATGGATATGACTTACATTAAATGTATCTATGCCTGAGTCCCTTGTATCATTAGCTCGTCAATGCCGGATGGCAAGGTTTTATGCTATGATGTTGAGTCTAGACTCTAAGGTCATATGCTGTGATGTTGAGTCTAGACTCTAAGGTCATATGCTGTGATGTTGAGTCTAGACTCTAAGGTCATATGCTGTGATGTTGAGTCTAGACTCTAAGGTCACATGCTGTGATGTTGAGACTCTAAGGTCACATGCTGTGATGTTGAGTCTAGACTCTAAGGTCACATGCTGTAATGTTGAGTCTAGACTCTAAGGTCACATGCTGTGATGTTTAGTCTAGACTCTAAGGTCATATGCTGTGATGTTGTCTAGACTCTAAGGTCACATGCTGTGATGTTGAGTCTAGACTCTAAGGTCATATGCTGTGATGTTGAGTCTAGACTCTAAGGTCATATGCTGTGATGTTGAGTCTAGACTCTAAGGTCATATGCTGTGATGTTGAGTCTAGACTCTAAGGTCATATGCTGTGATGTTGAGTCTAGACTCTAAGGTCATATGCTGTGATGTTGAGTCTAGACTCTAAGGTCACATGCTGTGATGTTGAGTCTAGACTCTAAGGTCACATGCTGTGATGTTGAGTCTAGACTCTAAGGTCACATGCTGTGATGTTGAGTCTAGACTCTAAGGTTATATGCTGTGATGTTGAGTCTGGACTCTAAGGTCATATGCTGTGATGTTGTCTAGACTCTAAGGTCACATGCTGTGATGTTGAGTCTGGACTCTAAGGTCACATGCTGTGATGTTGAGCCTAGACTCTAAGGTCATATGCTGTGATGTTGAGCCTAGACTCTAAGGTCACATGCTGTGATGTTGAGTCTAGACTCTAAGGTCACATGCTGAGATGTTGAGTCTAGACTCTAAGGTCACATGCTGTGATGTTGAGACTCTAAGGTCACATGCTGTGATGTTGAGCCTAGACTCTAAGGTCATATGCTGTGATGTTGAGTCTAGACTCTAAGGTCACATGCTGTGATGTTGAGCCTAGACTCTATGGTCACATGCTGAGATGTTGAGCCTAGACTCTAAGGTTATATGCTGTGATGTTGAGTCTGGACTCTAAGGTCATATGCTGTGATGTTGTCTAGACTCTAAGGTCATATGCTGTGATGTTGAGCCTAGACTCTAAGGTCACATGCATGTTGATGAATGTGTTGATTGTGTGTTGTTGTTGTTGTTGATGTTGTTATTGTTCCCCAGTCCTCTCAGTCTGTATAATGGGGTGAAGCTACTGGGCGTACTGGCAGAGAGGATCCACCTGACTACCAGCAGCTTCATCAACATCAGGTAATGCACTGTGTGTGTGTGTGTGTGTGTGTGTGTGTGTGTGTGTGTGTGTGTGTGTGTGTGTGTGTGTGTGTGTGTGTGTGTGTGTGTGTGTGTGTGTGTGTGTGTGTGTGTGTGTGTGTGTGTGTGTGTGTGTGTGTGTGAGCTAATCGACTCATGTTGTTCCTCCAGTGTGGTGGGTCCTGCCCTGACGTTCAGGATCAGGCAGAACCCTCAGAACATGAGTGCAGACGATATGGCTGAGAAGGCTGGTGAGAACCTCTCTCTCTCTCTCTGTGTCTCTCTCCTCTCTGTCTCTGTCTCTGTCTCTGTCTCTGTCTCTGTCTCTCTCTCTCTTTCTGTCTCTGTCTCTCTTTCTGTCTCTTTCTCTCTCTCTCTAGTGAAATAGACAATAAACAGAAGTGAAATAAAAAATAAAAATGAACAGTAAACATTACACTCACAGAAGTTCCAAAAGAATAAAGACATTTCAAATGGCATATTATGTCAATATATAGTGTTGGAACGATGTGCAAATAGGTAAAGTACAAAAGGGAAAATAAATAAACATAAATATGGGTTGTATTTACAATGGTGTTTGTTCTTCACTGGTTGCCCTTTTCTTGTGGCAACATGTCACAAATCTTGCTGCTATGATGGCACACTGTGGTATTTCACCCAGTAGATACGCTAGTTTATCAAAATCGGGTTTGTTTTCAAATTCTTTGTAATCTGAGGGAAATATGTGTCTCTAATATGGTCATACATTTGGCAGGAGGTTAGGAAGTGCAGCTCAGTTTCCACCTCATTCTGTGGGCAGTGTTGCACATAGCCTGTCTTCTCTTGAGAGCCATGTCTGCCTACGGCGGCCTTTCTCAATAGCAAGGCTATGCTCACTGAGTGTGTACATAGTCAAATCTTTCCTTAAGTTTGGGTCAGTCACAGTGGTCAGGTATTCTGGCGCTGTGTACTCTCTGTTTAGGGCCAAATAGCATTCTAGTGTGCTATGTTTTTGTAAATTCTTTCCAATGTGCCAAGTAATTATCTTTTTGTTTTCTCATGATTTGGTTGGGTCTAATTGTGTTGCTGTCCTGGGGCTCTGTGGGGTGTGTTTGTGTTTGTGAACAGAGCCCCAGAACCAGCTTGCTTAGGGGACTCTTCTCCAGGTTCATCTCTCTGTAGGTGATGGCTTTGTTATGGAAGGTTTGGGAATCGCTTCCTTTTAGGTGGTTGTAGAATTTAACGGCTCTTTTCTGTATTTTGATAATTAGCGGGTATCGGCCTAATTCTGCTCTGCATGCATTATTTGGTGTTCTACGTTGTACACTGAGGATATTTTTGCAACATTCTGCATGCAGAGTCTCAATTTGGTGTTTGTCCCATTTTGTAAATTCTTGGTTGTTGAGCGGACCCCAGACCTCACAACCATAAAGGGCAATGGGTTCTATAACTGATTCAAGTATTTTTAGCCAGATCCTAATTGGTATGTCAAACTTTATGTTCCTTTTGATGGCGTAAAAGGCCTTGCCTTGTCTCTCAGATCGTTCACAGCTTTGTGGAAGTTACCTGTGGCGCTGATGTTTAGGTCGAGGTATGTATAGTTTTTTGTGTGCTCTAGGGCAACGGTGTCTAGATGGAATTTCTATTTGTTGTCCTGGCAACTGGACCTTTTTTGGAACACCATTATTTTTGTCTTCCTGAGATGTACTCTCAGGGCCCAGGTCTGACAGAATCTGTGCAGAAAATCTAGGTGCTGCTGTAGACCCTCCTTGGTTGGGGACAGAAGCACCAGATCATCAGCAAGCAGTAGACATTTGACTTCAGATTCTAGTAGGGTGAGGCCGGGTGCTGCAGACTGTTCTAGTGCCCTCGCCAATTCGTTGATATATATGTGGAAGAGGGTGGGGCTCAAGCTTCATCCCTGTCTCACTCTACAGCCCTGTGGAAAGAAATACGTGTGTTTTTTAACCGCACACTTGTTGTTTGTGTACATGGATTTTATGTCGTATGTTTTTCCCCCTAACACCACTTTCCATCAATTTGCAGCAGCTCAAATTGAGTCAAAATATATTATTTATTCAACAAAGCATGAGAAGATTTTGCCTTTGTTTTGGTTTGTTTATTTGTCAATTAGGGTGTGCAGGGTGTCAGCCCTGTGGTAAGAAATAGGTGTGTTTTTTGCCTCGTTTAACCACACACTTGTTGTTTGTGTAGTGTACATGGATTTGATAATTTCGTATGTTTTTCCACCAACACCACTTTGCATCAATTTGTTTATCAGACCCTCATGCCAAATTGAGTCAAAGGCTTTTCTGAAATCATGAGAAGCATGAGAAGACTTTTCAAGGTAATAGGAGAATGCAGTGGGTTCTGGTAGTCTTTAATAGTTGATTCTAAGATTTGTATTTGATCATGTATATGTTTTTGCTGTTTGTTCTTTGTTCTTTGTTATAGAGCCAAAAAGATTGGAGAAGTGGTTTACCCATACATCTCCATTATGGATAGATAATTATTTGTGTTGTTGTTTGTTTAGTGTTTTACACTTTTCCCAGAAGTGGTTAGAGTCTATGGATTCTTCAATTAAATTGAGCTGGTTTCTGACATGCTGTTCCTTCTTTTTCCGTCGTGTATTTCTGTATTGTTTTAGTGATTCACCATAGTGAAGGCGTAGACTCAGGTTTTCCGGGTCTCTATGTTTTTGGTTGGACAGGTTTCTCAATTTCTTTCTTAGATTTTTTGCATTCTTCATCAAATCATTTGTCATTATTGTTCATTTTCTTCGGTTTTCTATTTGAGATTTTTAGATTTGATAGGGAAGCTGAGAGGTCAAATATACTGTTAAGATTTTCTACTGCCAAGTTTACACCTTCACTATTACAGTGGAACGTTTTTGTCTAAAAGGGATTGAATTCAAGTAGATTGTGATTTTGCTGTGATCTGATAGGGGTGTCAGTGGACTGACTGTGAACGCTCTGAGAGACTCTGGGTTGAGGTCAGTGATAAAGTAGTCTGCAGTACTACTGCCAAGAGATGAGCTATAGGTGTACCTACCGTAGGAGTCCCCTCGAAGCCTACCATTGACTATGTACATACCCAGCGAGCGACAGAGCTGCAGGAGTTGAGACCCGTTTTTGTTGGTTATGTTGTCATATTGTGCCTAGGGGGGCATCTGGGGGAGGGAATGCTGTCACCTCCAGGCAGGTGTTTGTCCCCCTGTGTGCTGAGAGTGTCAGGTTCTTGTCCGGTTCTGGCATTTAGGTCACCACAGACTAGTACATGTCCCTGGGCCTGGAAATTATTGATTTCCCCCTGGAGAAGCTGTGTGTGTGTGTGTGTGTGTGTGTGTGTGTGTGTGTGTGTGTGTGTGTGTGTGTGTGTGTGTGTGTGTGTGTGTGTGTGTGTGTGTGTGTGTGTGTGTGTGTGTGTTGTGTGTGTGTGTGTGTGTGTGTTGAAGACAGTGTGTGTGTTGATGTGTCCTGCTGTGTGTACATGTTGCAGACGGTCTCTTCGGGCACTGTGTCTGTCTGTGTGTGTCTAGAAACTGTGTTGATGTGTTCTGTTGTGTGTTGCAGACGGTCTCTTCGGGCAGTGCCGTACCTCTAAGCAGGACCAGGTGCAGTACCAGGTGTCAGTTCCTGTTCTGAAGAGGATGCAGGAGGTCCTCAAGCAGCTCATGCTACAGGGTGAGTCAACAGCCTAACACAACCCCTGCATGTGGTTGAAATCTAGGGGCTCTATTTTTAACAAAACCTAAAATTTAAAAAAAATGTAATCTTAGCTCTAGGTCCGGGGGTGTGCCACAAATATTTGTGTTATTTTCATAGCCATAATTATGAGCCCAGTAGCTGGCGGTGGTGCAAGAGGTTTTGATTTATTAACAAGTTGTTGGTGTGACGAGGCCTTGGCCACTCACTGGCCAATCAACACATCCATTGGCTTAATGCTGCATGTTTGTCTCCAGTTGTCACGTTCGTCATAATAAGCGGACCAAGGCGCAGCGTGAGAGACATACATCTTCCTTTTATTAGACGAAGACGTAACACGAAACACTCTTACAAAACAATAAACGACCGTGAAGCTATAAACGAAAGTGCACACACAACCTACTAACGTTCAACATAGACAATTACCCACAAACACCTAAAGCCTATGGCTGCCTTAAATATGGCTCCCAATCAGAGACAACAATAAACAGCTGTCTCTGATTGAGAACCAAACCAGGCAACCATAGACTTTCCTAAACACCTACACTGAACACAACCCCATACATACTACAAACCCCCCTAAACAATACACACACCCTAAACTAGACAAAACACACAAACATCCCCCATGTCACACCCTGACCTAACTAAACTAATAAAGAAAATCAACATAACAAAGGCCAGGGTGTGACACCAGTTCTGTAGGTTATTAATGGTCTTTGTGTTGTCAACTCCAATTCGGCTGTGTGCGCGGAATATTCTCGTCCTGGTCGACTGTGGATTGATATTACAGTTTATTAAATAGCATAGGCTACAGTAACAAGTGATAGCAACAGAAGAAGAAAAAAACATCCGGTGTTTGCTCAATAGCCAACATTGTTGTAATTGGCTTCAACGAGGCTAGCCTAGCCGAGCCAAACCTTGCCTAACCTAGCCTAGCCGAACCTAGCCTAGCTGAACCTTGCCTAACCTAGCCTAGCCGGACCTAGCCTAGCCAAACCTAGCCTAGCCGAACCTTGCCTAACCTAGCCTAGCCGAACCTAGCCTTGCCGAACCTAGCCTAGCCGAACCTTGCCTAACCTAGCCTAGCCGGACCTAGCCTAGCCGAACCTAGCCTAGCCGAACCTTGCCTAGCCGAACCTTGCCTAACCTAGCCTAGCCGGACCTAGCCTAGCCGAACCTAGCCTAGCCGAACCTTGCCTAACCTAGCCTAGCCGAACCTTGCCTAACCTAGCCTAGCCGGACCTAGCCTAGCCGAACCTAGCCTAGCCGAACCAAACACAATGTATTGCTGAACTAGCCTTCGTTATATTAGCCTTTGCCAAGAGCGCGCAGAACATTCACACGTCTATACAAAATACTGGGCTCCTGTGAAATGTACCGTTGCCTATGTGTGAGGCACATTTCTTTTAAATCTTCCGTTGATATGGCATTATAGGAGGACTGAATAGTTTGAAGCGAGTCTTTGGTAATAGGATGAGGAGCGCTTTTTGAAAATGGGGATGGATAGCCTATTTCAACAAACGAAATGAGGTATGCAGGTATGTGAATTGTGAATAATGAAAAAGCATGAGGTAAAAAAATCTAAAATATTTCTTTTCAAACAATAACCTTTATTTATAAAGCCATTTTTACATCAGTAGATGTCACAAAGTGCTTTACAGATACCCAGCTTAAAACCCCAGAGAAGAAGTGTTAAAATATTTTATCAAGGTTTAAGATAAATGATTAAATAATTCTACCCAGAAACTTAACCATTAGGATTAGAGGTTATGTAGCATGGACAAGGGGTAATTAAAAATTATAACCATTGGGGAAGAAAGGAATGTATGTGTGCCGAAAGAAAGCAAAGAGACTCCTTAAAACTTCTTATGGCTGCAATCCCGTTAACGGGATGATATGTCAACAGCCAGTGAAAGTGCAGGGCGCCAAATTCAAACAACAGAAATCTCATAATGAAAATTCCTCAAACATACATGTATCTTATACCATTTTAAAGGTAATCTTGTTGTTAATCCCACCAAAGTGTCCGATTTCAAATAGGCTGTTCAGCGAAAGCACCACAAACGATTATGTTAGGTCATCACCAACTCACAGAAAAATTCTGCCATTTTTTCCAGCCAAAGAGAGGAGTCACAAAAAACAACAAATAGAGATAAAATTAATCACTAACCTTTGATGATCTTCATCAGATGACACTCATAGGACTTCATGTTACACAATACATATATGTCTTGTTCGATTAAGTTCATATTTATATCCAAAAACCTCCGTTTACATTGGCACCATGTTCAGAAATGCCTCCAAAGTATCCGGAGAAATTGCAGAGAGCCACGTCAAATAACATAAATCCTCATCATAAACTTTGATGAAAGATACATGTTTTACATAGAATTAAAGATACACTTGTTCTTAACTTCTACTTGCACACAATCCCGGATCCGGGAGCACCCCCATCAGTAAAAAAAGCTGACTAGCATAGCCTAGCATAGCGTCACAAGTAAATACTAGCATCTCAATATCATTAAATCACAAGTCCAAGACACCAGATGAAAGATACACATCTTGTGAATCCAGCCATCATTTCTGATTTTTAAAATGTTTTACAGGGAAGACACAATATGTAAATCTATTAGCTAACCACAATAGCAAAAGACACAACTTTTTTTTCCCACCATTTTTTTCCTGCATAGGTAGCTATCACAATTTCGACCAAATAAAGATATAAATAGCCACTAACCAAGAAACAACTTCATCAGATGACAGTCTGATAACATATTTATTGTATAGCATATGTTTTGTTAGAAAAATGTGCATATTTCAGGTATAAATCATAGTTTACCATTGCAGCCACCATCACAACTCTCACCAAAGCAACTAGAATAACTACAGAGACCAACGTGAATTACCTAAATACTCATCATAAAACATTTCTGAAAAATACACAGCGTACAGCAAATGAACGACAAAGATCTTGTGAATCCAGCCAATATTTCAGATTTTTTAAGTGTTTTACAGCGAAAACACAATATAGCATTATATTAGCTTACTACAATAGCCAACCACACAACAGCATTGATTCAAGCCAACAATAGCGATAACGAATAAACCAGCAAAAGATATTAATTTTTTCACTAACCTTCTCAAACTTCTTCAGATGACAGTCCTATAACATCATATTACACAATAAATATAGAGTTTGTTCGAAAATGTGCATATTTAGCGGCACAAATCGTGGTTATACAATGAGAATAGTAGCCAAGCTGTCAACAATATGTCGGGAGAAATCTTGGGAGAGGCACCTAATCTAATCAGTAACTAAATTTAAACTTGACTAAAAAATACAGGTTGGACAGCAAATGAAAGATACATTAGTTCTTAATGCAATCGCTGTGTTAGATTTTTAAAATTAACGTTACTACGACATACAGCGTGCGTTAAAGCGAGACCGCACCGAAATTAATGGCGGAATATGAGTTTTACATTTTTCAACAGAACAACGAATTAACATCATAAATAGTTCTTACTTTTTGATGAGCTCCCATCAGAATCTTGGGCAAGTTGTCCTTTTTCCAAAAGAATCGTTGCTCGGTTGTAGATTGTCGCCTTCAACTTTGGAATTAGCAGTAAACATTAGCCATGTGGGCCAGACGTGCCCAACTCCCTAGAACGCAGCACAAATAAATACCCGAAAATCGCAATATACTGATATAAACTGATATAACTCGGTTTAAAATAACAACATTATGATGTCTTTAACACTTATATCGAATAAAATCAGAGCCGGATATATCTAAGGGCTATAACGGGAGCTTTCTAGAACGCCATCCTGAGGTCTGTCTTGCGTCATGGCGAAGGGAAGAAAGAAAGGACCCCACGTTGCCAGCCCATTTATAAGGCCTCAGATCTGCCTAGCAACTCCATTCCAATTCTCACTATTTGCTGACATCCAGGGGAAGGCGTATGCAGTGCATCTCAACCAATAGAAGACATGCAAATTAATAAACCGACCTCAGAACAGCCTGCAGATTTCAGCATTCTCACATTCTCATAGGAAAATTGCTCCAACTCCAGTTCTGTTTTACTCACAGATATAATTCAAACGGTTTTAGAAACTAGAGAGTGTTTTCTTTCCAATAGTAATAATAATATGCATATTGTACGAGCAAGAATTGAGTACGAGGCAGTTTAATTTGGGAACTAAATTATTACAAAGTGCAAACAGCACCCCCTGCAACCGCTGTGTCAGATTTCAAAAAGTTTTACGGCAAAACACAATATTCAGTCATTTGAAAACAGCGTTCAGCCAAATTGTGCAGTCAACAAAACTCATAAAAAGCATTATAAATCTTCACTTACCTTTGCTGATCTTCGTCGGAATGCACTCCCAGGACTCCCAGGAATCTTTTATGCCCAAATAGCTATTTTTGTAGCGTGTTTGGTAAACAAATCCAACGCCAGGAAGCGCGTTCACTAAAACCTGACGAAATGTCCAAAAGTTCCGTAACAGTCAGTAGAAACATGTCAAACGATGTATTGAATCAATCTTTAGAATGTTTTTAACATAAATCTTGAATAACGTTCCAACCGGGGAATTACATTGACTTCAGATGAGCGATGGAACAGAGCTCCCTCTCATGTGAACGTGCATGGTCAAAGAATGGTCAGGTCATGGCAGACCTGACTAATTCCCCTCTCATTCGGCCCCCCTTCACAGTAGGGGCATCAGATAAGGTTCTACAGACTGTTGACATCTAGTGGAAGCCGTAGGAATTGCAAACTCATCCATATCTTGCTGTGATTTCAATAGGATCTTGGTTGAAAATCGACCAGCCTCAGAATTTCCACTTACTGTTTGGATTTTTTCTCAGGTATTTGCCTGCCACATGAGTTCTGTTATACTCACAGACATAACTCAAACAGTTTTAGAAACTTCAGAGTGTTCTCTATCCAATACCAATAATAATATGCATAACTTAGCAACTATGACTGAGAAGTAGGCCGTTTACTCTGGGCACCTCTGTGCACCTTTCATCCAAGCTACTCAATACTGCCCCTGCAGCCATAACCTATGTTTGAACTGACCCAGCTATAACTCTGGGGAGATAAGATAAGACAGGGAGAGCCCCTCCAGGTTTCCCGTATCTGGGGGGGACTGGAACTGTCAGCTGATATTAGTGTGTATGTATGTGTGTAGGTTAAGAGAATAGTATAAAAGGAACGTTTTTGTATATGCACGGTAGAGCTCTCGCAAATAAAATTGTATCTGACTAATTGTGAGATGGGAATTCTGTCTGTTTCATTTAAACCAGAACTTTACAACCTCTGGGTTTCAGACCTTCAGAAAAGATAATTGCAATTTATGAACATGAATTACTAAATTACATAACAGGAAGCAATACAGATGTAGAAGCACGGTGGCGCAGCAGTCTAAGGCACTGCATCTCAGTGCTCGAGGCGTCACTACAAACCTTGGTTCGATTCTAGTCAGTATCACAACCGGCCGAGATTGGGAGTCCCATAGGGCGGCGCACAATTGGCCCAGTGTCGTCCGGTTTAGGGTTTGGCTGGGGTAGGCAGTCATTGTAAATAAGAATTTGTTCTTAACCTTTCATTGCTACCCATCCCGGATCCGGGAGCATCCTCATCAAAAAAGCTGACTAGCATAGCCTAGCCTAACGCAACAGGGATATCATATAATATAATTTTCATGAAATCACAAGTCCAATACAGCAAATGAAAGATAAACATCTTGTGAGTCCAGCCATCATTTCCGATTTTTTAAATGTTTTACAGCGAAAACACAATATGTATTTCCATTAGCTAACCACAATAGCAAAAGACTCAACCGCATATTTTCACCATTTTTCTACCGCATAGGTAGCTATCACAAAACCGACCAAATAGAGATATAATTAGTCACTAACCAAGAAACAACTTCATCAGATGACAGTCTTATAACATCAGGTTATACAATACACTTATGTTTTGTTCGAAAATGTGCATATTTAGAGCTGCAAACCGTGGTTATACATTGTGAATATGTAGCATCGATTCACCAAATTGTCCGGAGCTATTTTGGACACTCACCTAATCTGACCAAAGAACTCATCATAAACGTTACTAAAAAATACATGTTGGACAGCAAATGAAAGATACACTAGTTCTTAATGCAACCGCCGTGTTAGATTTTTTTAAATAACTTTACCATAACAAGCAGCTTACGTTATAGCGAGACAGCACCCGCAAAAAGGGCGGATAATAGGACTAAACATTTTCCACAGAAATACGAAATAACATCATAAATTGTTTTTACTTTTGCTGAGCTTCCATCAGAATCTTGTACAAGGAGTCCTTTGTCCAGAATAAATCGTTGTTTGGTTTTAGAATGTCCTTCTCTCCTGTCGAATTCGCTCCACAAGGCTATCCATGTGCCCATCTTCTCTTGACGCATAGAACAGAAAACTCCAAAAGTCCCATTAAACGTTGAATAAACTGATGAAACTCGGTTGAAAAAACCTACTTTATGATGTTTTTCTAATATGTATCAAATAAAAACAAAGCCGGAGATATTAGCCGTGTATATCGAACGCTTATCATAAGACAATATGGAGGTACTTCCCGCGCACTGGTAGACAAAGGAAATTCTGGTCACGTCATTCCAAGAACTCTTGTTCGACCTCAGATCAAGCTAGACACCCCATTCCACCTTCCACTGCCTGTTGACATCTAGTGGAAGGCGTATGCAGTGCATGTAGATCCATAGATTTCAGGCAAATTAATAGGAAGGCCCTGGAACAGAGCCTCGATTTCAGATGTTTCACTTCCTGTCGGGAAGTTTGCTGCAAAATGAGTTCTGTTTTACTCACAGATATAATTCGGTTTAGAAACTAACGGTTTTAGAAACTAGAGAGTGTTTTCTATCCAATAGTAATAATAATATGCATATTGTACGAGCAAGAATTGAGTACGAGGCAGTTTAATTTGGGCACGATTTTTTACAAAGTGAAAATAGCGCCCCCCTATTGACAAAAGGTTTAACCAAAAATCGACTCATGTTCAAATACAACATTGATTCAACGTTCCTAAAAATATTAATTACCTAAGCAAATATTCTTTATCCCAATTGTCCAATTGTAGGTCTGTCCTGGCAGGATGACATTACCCAGTACGTTGTTGCCAAAGAGCTGAGCAGAGTTCCTCACACCACACAGTCCCTAAAGGCCTCCTCCTTCTCACAGTAAGGATACGAATAGATTTGAGAGAATGTAAAGTTGACCTTTAGGCTGGTCTATAGACTATTGTCTCTGTGTAGCTGTGAATGTAAAGATGACCTTTAGACTGGTCTATAGACTATTGTCTCTGTGTAGCTGTGAATGTAAAGATGCTTTATAGGAACTGTACGTGGATTTAGACCTGTGAGCCTTTTCTCTAGACTATCCAACATTATCTTGTGTGTCTTATAGCCTCTGTGTAGTAGACGGAAGCAGCACTATGCTCAGGGGCCATATTCAAAAAAGCGTCTCAGACTAGGAACAGGTCCCCCATGTCTGTATAACATAAAGCAAAGCTGATCCTATATCAGCACTCCTATTCTGAGCTCTTTGTTGAATGACTCTCTCTGATCTGCTAATCTCTCCCCCTTGGCTTTTACTCCCTACCAGAACCAAACAGAGCTCCTACAATCAGGGAGGATACCCTAGCAGCTCCTCCAATCAGAGAGGACACCCCAGCAGCTCATCCAATCAGGGAGGATACCCCAGCAGCTCCTCCAATCAGAGAGGACACCCCAGCAGCTCATCCAATCAGGGAGGATACCCCAGCAGCTCTTCCAGTCAGGGAGGATACCCCAGCAGCTCCTCCAGTCATGGAGGATACCTCAGCAGCTCCTCCAGTCAGGGAGGATACCCTAGCAGCTCCTCCAGTCAGGGAGGATACCCCAGCAGCTCCTCCAGTCAGGGAGGATACCCTAGCAGCTCCTCCAGTCAGGGAGGATACCCCAGCAGCTCCTCCAGTCAGGGAGGATACCCCAGCAGCTCCTCCAGTCAGGGAGGATACCCCAGCAGCTCTTCCAAGCAGGGAGGATACCCCAGCAGCTCCTCCAGTCAAGGAGTATACCCCAGCAGCTCCTCCAGTCAGGGAGGATACCCCAGCAGCTCCTCCAGTCAGGGAGGATACCCCAGCAGCTCCGCCAGTCAGAGAGGATACCCCAGCAGCTCCGCCAGTCAGAGAGGATACCCCAGCAGCTCCTCCAGTCAGGGAAGATACCCCAGCAGCTCCTCCAGTCAGGGAGGATACCCCAGCAGCTCTTCCAGTCAGGGAGGATACCCCAGCAGCTCCTCCAGTCAGAGAGGATACCCCAGCAGCTCCTCCAATCAGGGAGGATACCCCAGCAGCTCCTCCAGTCAGGGAGGATACCCCAGCAGCTCCTTCAGTCAAGGAGGACACTCCAGCAGCTCCTCCAGTCAGAGAGGATACCCCAGCAGCTCCTCCAGTCAGGGAGGATACCCCAGCAGCTCCTCCAGTCAGAGAGGATACCCCAGCAGCTCCTCCAATCAGGGAGGATACCCCAGCAGCTCCTCCAGTCAGGGAGGATACCCCAGCAGCTCCTCCAGTCAGAGGGGATACCCCAGCAGCTCCTCCAATCAGGGAGGATACCCCAGCAGCTCCTCCAATCAGGGAGGATACCCCAGCAGCTCCTCCAGTCAGGGAGGATACCCCAGCAGCTCCTCCAGTCAGAGAGGATACCCCAGCAGCTCCTCCAATCAGAGAGGATACCCCATCAGCTCTTCCAAGTCAGGGGCCAGTCAGGCTGACAGCCACCAGGACTACTTGATAGTAGACCATCTCCAGTCCCCCCTTCGCATGCAGACATCTCCCATGGACCCCTTTACCTACCAACAGGTACTGTAAGCTACAGCCATGCATGTTAACACAGACACTCAGACACACAACAAACTTTATATTGTAAAGATAATTTGTTCCCTTTCAGTAAACTCTGTACAATACAGCTATTGGGAGTTTACGCGCAAGCACCCTCTACTGAAGAACAATAGAATCATGCCTGACAAGGCCAATGAACACCGTACCTCACTTGAAGCCCCGCCTTCTACAGGTGATAAACTCGAGGCATGAATTCCTCCCTTCAATTCTTCCTGCTCTTCACCTGGACCTAAACAGAACAATTCACACATTTCTTGAACAAACATTTAGAACAAAATATATTTATCAGGCTTTAAGGGAGGGCATGCTCATCCTTCTGCATGTTGTGTGTTAAAGTTTGGTAACTATACTGATCAAAAATATCAACGCAACATGTAAAGTGTTGTTTCGTGAGCTGAAATTTAAAAAATCCCAGAATTTTCCTATAGGCCAAAATATTATTATTTTGTTAAAAAAAATGTTTACATCCCTGTTAGTGAGCATTTCTCCTTTGCCAAGATAATCCATCCACCTGACAGGTGTGGCATATGATCGAAGGAATCTTGAAGCGTGGAATCCGATTGGTCAGACCAGCGTTAGATAGACCTAAGCACGGGCGCTTCCTGTTTTAGTTTCTGCCTATAAGAGGGGAGCAACAAGATGGAGTCATGGTCAGACTTGCCAAAAGGAGGGCGGGGGAGGGCCTTGTATGCATTGCGGAAGTTAGAGTAGCAATGGTCGAGCGTGTTAATCGCTCGTGTACAGCAATCGATATGCTGATAGGATTTAGGGAGCCTTGTTCTAAAAGTTGCTTTGTTATAATCCCCAGCTACAATAAATGCAGCCTCAGGATATATGGTTTCTACTTTGCATAAAGTCCAGTGAAGTTCCTTGATGGCCATCTTAGTATCCACTTGCGGGGGGAAATACACGGCTGTAACGATAACCGAGGAGAGTTGTCTTGGGATATTAAACGGTCGACATTTGATTGTGAGGAACTCTAGGTCAGGTTAACAAAGGACTTGAGTGCCTGTATGTTGTTACAATTACACCACGAGTCGTTAATCATGAAACACCCACCCTTCTTCTTACATGGAGAGATGCTTATTCCTGTTGGCGCAATGCACTGAAAATCCCGTTGGCTGTATGGACTCCGACAGCATGTCCCCAGCTAGCCATGCTTCCATGAAACAGAGTATGTTACAATCCCGGATATCTCTCTGAGTTTCAGAGATCAAATCAAATCATAGTTTGCGCCGAATACAACAGGTGAAATACAGTGGAATGCTTACTTACAGGCTCTAACCAACAGTGCAAAAAAGGTATTAGGTGAACAATAGGTAAGTAAAGAAATAAAAAACAACAGTAACAAGACAGTGAAAAATAACAGTAGCGAGGCTATAAAAGTAGCGAAGCTACATACAGACAGTCGGGCTAGTTGAGGTAGTATGTAGTATGGACATGTAGAGATGGCCAGTATATTAATGTTTTTCCGATGTTAGCAAGTTATGGATTTCATTAACCTTATTTTGAAAGCTACCTATATTAATATGGGCTATTCTTAGCCCTTTCCTGGGTAGCTTATCAGAGATCGACATGGAGAGAAAAAAACTAAGTACAATTAAAAACATTGTTGAGCTAATATTCAGTCAATCAGGTGTGTGTGTGTGTTTGGACTAAACAGCTACAAGCCCGGAACTATCCACGGTACCAGACACAAGGGCTAACCACGTCGCGGGCTGTGTTCACACTGTCAATGAAACCTGGCTAGCTTGATAGCTAGCTTTATAGCTAGCAGCTAGGCTAGCTGCTTCGCCAAGCAACAGCTCTTCAGACTTTAGGGTTTGGCAGTATCGCGGGATATACAGCAACGGTCCCAGCAACTGAGGTTAACTGCGTCACGGGATCTGAATTAAACAGGTAGGCTGGTAAACAAGTTCAGCATGTGTTGTGCTCTGATGACGTGTGACCTGTTACACACTACCCTGCTGTGGATGTAGCATGGGAATCCCTGGCTTCCGCTCATTGAGACGAGTAGCTGCACGCTTATCAGTGGAGTGGCCATCCTCCCCCAGCGGCGGAAGGAATCCAGGTTTGGTGGGAAATCGCTGCCACTGGTGCTAGCCACAGTCAAGCGCTGCTTGCCTCTCTTTCCAGACTTCATCGATTAGATGACCTGGGCCCAAGCTAATGTTGCATGGGTATTCCCATTTCATGGATGTGGAGGGCATGGAGGGTGCGGGGCTTGTCCATATGCCTCCGGTGGATGGGAAACTAGCTGGCTACCTAGTCCCATTGGTTAACAAAGCGATGGTTAACCCCAACCCGTCACTCCCGAATAAGCACTGTCATTTTTCGGGGGGCGCAGCTTGACAATGTGTACCAGGCCCAGGGGCGTGGCAGCCCGGTCCCTGAACATACAGTCGCAATGCTGCAGGTTTACCAGACTGAGTTGTTGGCTGACCTGGCAACAGTTCTGGCTGCTGGGGAGCCCCACACAAAGCTCCTAGATGAGATTTGTGCTACGGTCGATTTCATCATGTCCTGTTCACCGTCTCAGCGCTTTGGGAAAAGCATGGGCGCTACCGTGGTGGCGCAGCGGCACATTTGGTTGACTTTGTCGCAGGTGCCAGAGAGAGACTGGCAGTTGTACTTGGATGAGCTCATTTTCTCCTACGGGGTTGTTTGGTTCGGCCCTGGAATCTATGCAGTCTCATTCTGAGGAAAAAATAAGTAGGAGGCGGTGCTGCATGTCCTCTTTCCTCGGTGCTGAGCGTCTTTGTTCTTCGGTGCTGAGCATCCTCTATCCTCGGTTCCTTGTTTTTTTCCTCAGTGATGCGCGTCCTCTTTCCTCGGTGCTGATCGTCTTCTTTCCTTGGTGCTGATCATCTTCTTTCCTCGGTTCCTTGTTTTTTTCCTCAGTGATGCGCGTCCTCTTTCCTCGGTGCTGCAAGTCTTCTTTCCTCAGTGCTGCCTAGTCCTCTTTCCTCGGTGCTGCGCGTCCTCTTTCCTCGGTGCTGCGCGTCCTCTTTCCTCGGTGCTGTGCGTCCTCTTTCCTCGGTGCTACGCATCTTCTTTCGACCGGTGCTGTGCATCTTCTTACCTTGCTACTGCTGCGGCCTCATCTTCTAGAGTGTCTGCAGACAGAGGCCCGATGGCTAAGCTGGCTTCCCAAGCTTCTGGGTCCACCCCCATGTCTGCTCCTGCAACTAGGTTGCTTGCCACAGGTGTCATTTTACTCCCAAGGCTGAAGGAAAAGCTGGTCCATCTGTGGTGGAAATTCAAAAAGGCATGAAAATAACAATTCTCCCAGTTCACAAGGTAGTGTTCCACCCCTTCAGATGGCACTTCACTGGAGACTCGCTGTGCACATGCACAGTGTCTCCCTTGATTAGGCAAACAGCAACATTGAGGTACAGGCTAAAATTCGTTGTGCATCACCTATGTTTTTACAGTATCACTGAGGCCTCAGAGACAGTTTTAGGTAGGATAATTCTCCAGAAGCAATGGTTCCTATGTTAGAGGCCCAGGACAGCTTGTACACCCGGGATCTCCTGGTTCCCAACAGGGGCCGGACTTTGCGCCCCTGTTTTGACCTGCATGCCCTAAACAAGCACCTAAGGGTCTACAAATTCAGAATGCTCATGAACAGCCGGTTGTTACAGCCCGTGCGATTGGTTCACCTCCATCGTCCTGAAGGATGCATACTTTCATGGGGCTATATATCCCCCTCCCCATAACAGAAAATTCCTGAGGTTCCATTTTGATGCTGTAGCCTACAATTTTCTGGTCCTCCCTTTTGGGCTGTCCCTCTTGCCTCGCATTTTCACCAAAGTTGTGGAGGTGGATTTGACAACTATGCCGTGTCTGGGGTATAGGATATTGGACTACCTGGACGATTGGCTGGTGGCAGCGGAGTCGAGGGAGCAGGTGATGTTACACACAGCTGGTTTCCCATGTTCAGTCTCTGGGTTTCAAAGGGAATCAAGAGAAGAGCGGTTTGACTCAATCCCAACGCATTCCGTTTCTGGGTTTAGAGTCAGTCGAGAATCGTGCGTTCTTGTCCCCGCATATAGCTTGGGTTAGGGTTAGGGTTAGGGTTAGGGTTAGGGTTAGGGTTACTTCAGGTGTCCCCGTCATGTCTACAGGCTCTAGCTCGGTGGACGGACCAATGCGGCTGTTGTCCCTGGGGACCCCTATGAGTCAAGTTACATCCCGCAAGGTGATCACGACAGATGCATCCCCCCCGAGGATGGGGTGCACTGTGCGAGTGCAGCTCAATTCGGGGGTTGTGGACAGTGTCGCAGACCGCACTGCACATCAATTACCTGGAGCTGTTGGCAGTTTACACTGTCGGCTGTTTTTGACCCGAGTGCTCCACTGGGAATGGATACTCTCGCGCACTATGGACCCTCTTTTACACATTTCTCCCTGTGGAACTGATTCAGCCCACACTGATGAGTCGGAAGGGCTTGTTGCTGATGCTTGTTACTCCCCGTTGGCCCAAACAACCTTGGTTCATGGAGATAATCTGCCTTTTATCACTCTGTTATTGTCACGCCCTGACCTTAGAGAGACTTTTAATGTCTCTATTTTGGTTTGGTCACGGTGTGATTTGAGGTGGGCATTCTATGTTCTGATTTCTATGTTTTTGTATTTCTATGTGTTGGCCGGGTATGGTTCTCAATCAGGGACAGCTGTCTATCGTTGTCTCTGATTGGGAATCATACTTAGGCAGCCTTTTCCTCTTTTGTCATTGTGGGAAGTTATCTTTGTTAGTGGCACTATAGCCCTCTGAAGCTTCACGGTCGTTTATTTTGTTTCTTGTTTTGTTGGCGACATTATATAATAAAAGGAAATGTACGCTCACCACGCTGCACTTTGGTCTCCTTCCGACGACGGCCGTGACAGAACTTCCCACCACCAAAGGACCAAGCAGCGTGGAGCAGGGATCCCGGGAGAAGAGAGAATGGAGGACATCTTGGACATGGGAGGAGGTTATGGCAGGGGACAAGACCCTGCCATGGAAACAGGCTGAAGTAGCGAGGGAGGAACGACTTCGCTACCATGAGTCACGGCAACGGAGCAGGCACGAGAGGTCAGGTTGGAGACCTGAGCCAACTCCCAGTGCTTACCGGAGGGAGCGTCGTACTGGTCAGGCACTGGGTTATACGGTGGAGCGCACGGTGTCTCCAGTGCGCGTTCATAGCCCGGTGCGCTACATTCCAGCTCCCCGCATTGGACGGGCTAGAGTGAGCATCCAGCCAGGACGGAAGGTGCCGGCTCAGTGCATCTGGCCTCCAGTGTGTCTCCACGGCCCAGGATATCCTGCGCCGGCTCTGCGCACTGTGTCTCCGGTGCGTCTGCACAGCCCAGTGCGTCCTGTGCCAGCGCCCCGCATCTGCTGGGAGAAAATAACCATCCAGCCAGGACGCTCGAGACCATCCAGCCAGGACGCTCGAGACCTCCAGTGCGCCTCCACGGCCCAGTGTATCCTGTGCCTGCCCCCAGAACCAGTTCTCCTGTATGTCTCCCCAGCCTGGTGAGTCCTGTGCCTGCCCCCAGACCCAGGCCTCCTGTATGTCTCCCCAGCCTGGTGAGTCCTGTGGCAGCTCCACGCACCAGGCTGCCAGTATGTCTCCTCAGTCCGTTGAGACCTGTTCCAGCTCCACGGAGGAAGCCTCCAGTGATGATCCATGGCACGAAGCCTCCAGTGATGATCCATGGCACGAAGCCTTCAGTGATGATCCATGGCACGAAGCCTTCAGTGATGATCCATGGCACGAAGCCTCCATTGATGATCCATGGCACAAAGCCTTCAGTGATGATCCATGGCACGAAGCCTCCAGTGATGATCCATGGCATGAAGCCTCCAGTGATGATCCATGGCACGAAGCCTTCAGTGATGATCCATGGCACGAAGCCTCCAGTGATGATCCATGGCAAGAAGCCTCCAGTGATGATCCATGGCACAAAGCCTCCAGTGATGATCCATGGCACGAAGCCTCCAACGACGGCCTCCAGTCCAGAGCCTCCAGCGAAGGCCTCCAGTCCGGAACCTCCAGCGACGGTCTCCAGTCCGGAGCCTCCAGCGACGGTCCCCAGTCCGGGGCCCGCTACGACGGCCTCCAGTCCAGAGCCTCCAGCGAAGGCCTCCAGTCCGGAACCTCCAGCGACGGTCTCCAGTCCGGAGCCTCCAGCGACGGTCCCCAGTCCGGGGCCCGCTACGAGGGTCCCCAGTCCGGAGTCTCCAGCGACGGTCTCCAGTCCGGAGTCTCCAGCGACGGTCTCCAGTCCGGAGCCTCCAGCGACGGTCTCCAGTCCGAAGCCTCCAGCGACGGTCCCCAGTCCGGGGCCCGCAACGAGGGTCCCCAGTCCGGGGCCCGCAACGAGGGTCCCCAGTCAGGGGCCCGCAACGAAATGTACGCTCACCACGCTGCACTTTGGTCTCCTTTCGACGACGGCCGTGACAGTTATGGAAGTACAAAGAATGGCTATAAAGCATATGGCATAAATACATTTGATTGATTGGTTTATAAATACATTTGATTGATTGGTTTATAAATACATTTGATTGATTGGTTTATAAATACATTTGATTGATTGGTTTATAAGTACATTTGATTGATCCTTCCATTACATAGTTAGTTCAATCATTGAAGTTGCCATATTCAAATCACAGTGTCACCAGCAAAGCACCCCCACATCATCACACCTCCTCCTCCATGCTTCACGGTGGGAACCACACATGCGGAGATCATCCGTTCACCTACTCTGCATCTCACAAAGACAAGGAGGTTGGAACCAAAAATCTCTAATTTGGACTCATCAGACAAAAGGACAGATTTCCACTGGTCTATTGTCCATTGCTCGTGTTCTTGGCCCAAGCAAGTATTTTCTTATTATTGGTGTCCTTTAGTAGTGGTTTATTTGCAGCAATTCGACCATGAAGGCCTGATTCCCGCAGTCTCCTCTGAACAGCTGATGTTGAGATGTGTCTGTACTTATTTATTTATTTATTTATTTGGGCTAGCAGCACCATATCACCAGGGAACATTCTGAGTATGTGTAAATGTACTTGGTGAATAAAGGGGATTCTGATTCCCTCCATCAGGGAACAGGAGTTATAGTCATAACTGTACATTTGCAATGACTTACCTGGCTACAAGTAAAGGTTTAATGTATGAAATCACTCACTCACGCACACACACAAACACGCACGGCTGGATGTGCGCACACAAACACACATACACTTGTCCTCATCCGTAAACCATCTCTCTGTGTATTACAGCACAGATACCAGGAAGATATGGAGCGCTCCCTCCACCAGGGAGGAGGAGTCTACGCAGGGATTCGTCCTTCCTCCAGATACCAACAAGCCAAACAGAGAGAGAGAGACCGTCAACTGCTGCAGGACGTCATCTCCCTCTATCTGTCCTCTTCCCCTGCACAGCCCTCATTCCGCCACCGCGGGGCAGCAGCCCTGCCAGCCCCACCCTACTACGAGGAACCGGAGCTGCCTCTGGACTATGTAGAGGACTACAGTCTGACAGAGCTGGCTATGGCTAGAGCCAGACAACAGCAGCAACAGCAGCAGCTTCCACAGGGGGACTACAGCTCTCTGGCTGGGCTGGATGGTGAGTTAGTGGATCTGCTGTCTTAATGTTAGTCCACCACTGGGCTGGATGGTGAGTTAGTGGAACTGCTGTCTTAATGTTAGTCCACCACTGGGCTGGATGGTGAGTTAGTGGATCTGCTGTCTTAATGTTAGTCCACCACTGGGCTGGATGGTGAGTTAGTGGAACTGCTGTCTTAATGTAACTCCACCACTGGGCTGGATGGTGAGTTAGTGGATCTGCTGTCTTAATGTTAGTCCACCACTGGGCTGGATGGTGAGTTAGTGGATCTGCTGTCTTAATGTTAGTCCACCACTGGGCTGGATGGTGAGTTAGTGGATCTGCTGTCTTAATGTTAGTCCACCACTGGGCTGGATGGTGAGTTAGTGGATCTGCTGTCTTAATGTTAGTCCACCACTGGGCTGGATGGTGAGTTAGTGGATCTGCTGTCTTAATGTTAGTCCACCACTGGGCTGGATGGTGAGTTAGTGGAGCTGCTGTCTAAATGTAACTCCACCACTGGGCTGGATGGTGAGCTAGTGGAACTGCTGTCTTAATGTTAGTCCACCACTGGGCTGGATGGTGAGTTAGTAGAACTGCTGTCTTAATGTTAGTCCACCACTGGGCTGGATGGTGAGTTTTAGTGGAACTGCTGTCTTAATGTGACTCCACCACTGGGCTGGATGGTGAGTTAGTGGAACTGCTGTCTTAATGTGACTCCACCACTGGGCTGGATGGTGAGTTAGTGGAACTGCTGTCTTAATGTGACTCCACCACTGGGCTGGATGGTGAGTTAGTGGAGCTGCTGTCTTAATGTAACTCCACCACTGGGCTGGATGGTGAGTTAGTGGAACTGCTGTCTTAATGTTAGTCCACCACTGGGCTGGATGGTGAGTTAGTGGAACTGCTGTCTTAATGTGACTCCACCACTGGGCTGGATGGTGAGTTAGTGGAACTGCTGTCTTAATGTGACTCCACCACTGGGCTGGATGGTGAGTTAGTGGATCTGCTGTCTTAATGTTAGTCCACCACTGGGCTGGATGGTGAGTTAGTGGAACTGCTGTCTTAATGTGACTCCACCACTGGGCTGGATGGTGAGTTAGTGGAGCTGCTGTCTTAATGTAACTCCACCACTGGGCTGGATGGTGAGTTAGTGGAACTGCTGTCTTAATGTTAGTCCACCACTGGGCTGGATGGTGAGTTAGTAGAACTGCTGTCTTAATGTTAGTCCACCACTGGGCTGGATGGTGAGTTAGTGGATCTGCTGTCTTAATGTAACTCCACCACTGGGCTGGATGGTGAGTTAGTGGAACTGCTGTCTTAATGTAACTCCACCACTGGGCTGGATGGTGAGTTAGTGGATCTGCTGTCTTAATGTTAGTCCACCACTGGGCTGGATGGTGAGTTAGTGGAACTGCTGTCTTAATGTAACTCCACCACTGGGCTGGATGGTGAGTTAGTGGATCTGCTGTCTTAAATCATGCAACAATTAACTCATGAATAACATGCGGCACCTCAGAAGCATTAGTTTATATAGAGCGGCTATCTCCCAAATCCACTCTTAAAGATCTGAAGATCTTTTATATCAATAGCGGTCATGAATTATTCTTTACCTTGTTAGTCTCATTCCAAACGTCATAAAATTCTTGCTCATCTGCACGAACCCTAGTGTCCATAATGAATCAGCGATATACAAATTATTTATTTACTAACTAAATAAATAATCACAGAAATACGTAACAAACAAACAGTAGATATTGGTTACTAACAATGATAGGAAAGTCCCTAGTGGACTAAACAAAAACAGTTTGGTTATAACATGATAGATTCAGAGAGGAAAGGGGGGGCGGAGGAAGACAAAGGAACGTGGGTCTCTATCTATTCTTGCATAAATATGAATACATATGCACTTTAACAATCGCTCGTTCGGATGAAGGAATGTAATCAGTATTTACGATTGAGCTGGTGATGCGAGGCTCTGGTTTGCCCAGTCGAGGTCGCCATTGTCCCTTTGTAGATTCTGCCGGGTCGTCGTGGAGTGAGATGTTCATCTCACTTGCGGTCTTCTGCATCGGTCAATGTTTTTACTAGATTTGCTACCTTTACAGCTGCAGTCTGTTAGGCTGTAATCTAGGAATCACTTCCTCTTGAGAGATCAATAGTTCAGAGTTCATACCATTTCAAGTGTGGAGCAGGCTCTCACGTTTTCTGTTCTGTAGAGTTGAAATTAGATTTAGCCCTTTCATAAAACTGCCCCCTCCTAACAGGAGAGGGGGGTGGGGGGTTCACGTCTCTGCTAGAGGGCTAGCGTCATGACACAGTGACGGGCTGTTAAGTTAAAACCAGGACTAGAATTGAGGTGGTATGAGAGGGTATGCCATGGGCCTACCTTTTATTCAAGAAAATTGAGAAAGAAAACCACAAGGTCTACCCATTGTTAGCTTAATATTTTTCAGAATATAAAACAGATCCAATTACATAAAGTGATTTATAACAGCGCTTTAGTCCACAATGCTTTATGCTAGAAACAAAGTCATGGGAAAGACGTGACTCCGATGCATATGGGGATATCATTGTTTAGTTTCTTAGACATTCAGAGGCTGAGCTACAACCTTCTATAGCCAAGGAGACAAAACATTAACTTTGCTTGGAAAGTAATCTAATTCTGTCAATATCAATTGATTAAGCTGTTCACTTTCTGTGACAGCTTTTAAGGATACACGTGTTACTTCTCTTGTTGGGCTAAGCCACTGAAGATGAGTAGCCAGCAGTTAAAGCTTACATTTTTCTGTGTCTGTAGGCCTGGGGTGGAAAGGGAGGCCTTCTGTCTGGGGTGGAAAGGGAGGCCTACTGTCTGGGGTGGAAAGGTAGGACTACTGTCTGGGGTGGAAAGAGAGGCCTACTGTCTGGGATGGAAAGGTAGGCCTACTGTCTGGGGTGGAAAGAGAGGCCTACTGTCTGGGGTAGAAAGGTAGGCCTACTGTCTGGGGTGGAAAGGTAGACCTACTGTCTGGGGTAGAAAGAGAGACCTACTGTCTGGGGTGGAAAGATAGACCTACTCTGTCTGGGGTGGAAAGGTAGACCTACTGTCAGGGGTGGAAAGGTAGGACTACTGTCTGGGGTGGAAAGAGAGGCCTACTGTCTGGGGTGGAAAGGTAGACCTACTGTCTGGGGTGGAAAGGTAGGCCTACTGTCTGGGGTGGAAAGGTAGACCTACTGTCTGGGGTGGAAAGGTAGACCTACTGTCTGGGGTGGAAAGGTAGATCTACTGTCTGGGGTGGAAAGGTAGGACTACTGTCTGGGGTAGAAAGGTAGGTCTACTGTCTAGGGTGGAAAGGTAGGCCTACTGTCTGGGGTGGAAAGGGAGGCCTACTGTCTGGGGTGAAAAGGTATGTCTACTGTCTGGGGTAGAAAGGTAGGCCTACTGTCTGGGGTAGAAAGGTAGGCCTACTGTCTGGGGTGGAAAGGGAGGCCTACTGTCTGGGGTGAAAAGGTATGTCTACTGTCTGGGGTAGAAAGGTAGGCCTACTGTCTGGGGTAGAAAGGTAGGCCTACTGTCTGGGGTGGAAAGGTAGGTCTACTGTCTGGGGTGGAAAGGTAGGTCTACTGTCTGGGGTGGAAAGGTAGGCCTACTGTCTGGGGTAGAAAGGTAGGTCTACTGTCTGGGGTGGAAAGGTAAGACTACTGTCTGGGGTGGAAAGGTAGGTCTACTGTCTGGGGTGGAAAGGTAGACCTAATGTCTGGGGTGGAAAGGTAGCTCTTCTGTCTGGGGTGGAAAGGTAGGCCTACTGTCTGGGGTGGAAAGGGAGGCCTAATGTCTGGGGTGGAAAGGTAGACCTAATGTCTGGGGTGGAAAGGTACCTCTTCTGTCTGGGGTGGAAAGGTAGGCCTACTGTCTGGGGTAGAAAGGGAGGCCTAATGTCTGGGGTGGAAAGGTAGTCCTACTCTCTGGGGTGGAAAGGTAGGCCTACTGTCTGGGGTGGAAAGGTAGGACTACTGTCTGGGGTGGAAAGGTAGGCCTACTGTCTGGGGTGGAAAGGTAGGACTACTGTCTGGGGTGGAAAGGTAGGCCTACTGTCTGGGGTGGAAAGGTAGGACTACTGTCTGGGGTAGAAAAGTAGGTCTACTGTCTGGGGTGGAAAAGTAGGTCTACTGTCTGGGGTGGAAAGGTAGGCCTACTGTCTGGGGTAGAAAGGTAGACCTACTGTCTGGGGTGGAAAGGTGGGTTGACTGTCTGGACAAAGAACAGTTTCTAAAACTGCATTGTCTCGTGTGTCTACTTATTAAAAGAATGTAAAACTACAGTGCAGTCTCAGGCCTACTAACAGTGGTAGTCTACACAGTTCAAAGCAAACAGCCTGGTCTCATAGACTAGATGTAACATAGTCAACTAAAATCCGGGACTCTCCACTTAGTATGATATGTTTGGTATAGTTACATAAGACAGGTAGTTACTTAAGGCAAAAATGAAAGTAGGGTGGTTGGTCAGGGTGGGTGTATAACACAAACATCTAGCATTGGTCAGGGTGGGTGGTTGGTTGGTCAGGGTGAGTGGTTGGTTGGTCAGGGTGGGTGGTTGGTTGGTCAAGGTGAGTGGTTGGTTGGTCAGGGTGAGTGGTTGGTTGGTCAGGGTGGGTATATAACGCAAACATCTAGCATTCCAAACGTTGCAAGTTTGAATCTCATCACGGATAATTTTAGCTAATTAGCAACTTTTTGACAACTTACTGCTTTTTTAGCTTTACGCAACAAGAATATAAACCCAACATGCAACAAGATTTTACTGAGTTACACTTCATATAAGGAAATCAGTCAATTTCAATAAACTCATTAGGCTCTAATCTATGGATTTCACATGACTTGGCAGGGGTGCAGCCATGGGTGGGTCTGGATCCCCAGTGGGTGGGCCTATGCCCTTCCAGACCCACCCATGGCTGCACCCCTGCCAAGTCATGTGAAATCCGTAGATATCAATGAGTGACCATAGATTTCATGTGAAATCCAGCCAATCACAATGAGTTTTTCCTTACTAAAGGGCTTTATTACAGACAGAAATACTCCTCGTGGCCAGAAAAGGTTTTCATGTCTACTCCTGCCGCCCCGCTTCGGCACTCGATGTCGCAGGTCTACTAACCACCGGTCCTGGCAACCCACATTGCGCACACCTGGCAACCCACATTGCGCACACCTGCTCCCCATCGTTAAGCACACCCGCTCCCCATCGTTAAGCACACCCGCTCCCCATCGTTAAGCACACCCGCTCCCCATCGTTAAGCACACCCGCTCCCCATCGTTAAGCACACCTGCTCCCCATCGTTAAGCACACCTGCTCCCCATCGTTAAGCACACCTGATCCCCATCGTTAAGCACACCTGCTCCCATCATTAAGCACACCTGCTCCCCATCGTTAAGCACACCTGCTCCCCATCGTTAAGCACACCCGCTCCCCATCGTTAAGCACACCCGCTCCCCATCGTTAAGCACACCCGCTCCCCATCGTTAAGCACACCCGCTCCCCATCGTTAAGCACACCCGCTCCCCATCGTTAAGCACACCCGCTCCCCATCGTTAAGCACACCCGCTCCCCATCGTTAAGCACACCCGCTCCCCATCGTTAAGCACACCTGCTCCCCATCGTTAAGCACACCTGCTCCCCATCGTTAAGCACACCTGCTCCCCATCATTAAGCACACCTGCTCCCCATCATTAAACACACCTGCTCCCCATTGTTAAGCACATCTGCTCCCCATCGTTAAGCACACCTGCTCCCCATCGTTAAGCACACCTGGACTTCATCACCACCCTGATTACTCTCCTTTCATATAGCCCTCAGTAGCCTCAGTCATCAGGAAGTATTGTTTTTGGTTAGGTTCAGTACGCTGCTCCTGTTTTGTACTATCGTCATGACAACGTGTATTATGTATTGTGTTTATTCATAAAGTAATGTTTTACTGAAAACGTTTAAAATTACAGTAGGCTATTCAGATGTATTTACAGTAGCTTAAAAAATGTAAATGAGAGAGGTGAACCGTCTGTTGTAGCATTAAACTGGAACTAATTGAAATAGTTTATCTATTATATCATATGTTACAATTCGTATGATATGTTACGATTTTGTTAAACGTACAAATCGCAACGCATTTGCTAAATGTACAGTATGTTATGAATTTGCAAAACGTATGATATGTTACGAATTGTAATTTGTTGTGGGTAAAGTTAGATAGGTGGCTAATGTTAGCTGGGCTAGGGGTTAAGTTTAGGAGTTAAGTGAAAGGGTTAGGGTTAGGGGAAGGGTTATCTAACATACTAAGTACAGTAGTTTCAAAGTAGCTAAAAAAGTAGTAAGTTGTTGAAAGTTGCTTTAGCAACTGGTATACAGTACATGGTATGAAGTTGCTTTACCTTAGCTAAAATGCTAAAGTTGTTAATTAGCTAAAATGCTAAAGTTGTTAATTAGCTAAAATGCTAACGTTGTTAATTAGCTAAAATGCTAAAGTTGTTAATTAGCTAAAATGCTAACGTTGTTAATTAGCTTAAATGCTAAAGTTGTTATTTAGCTAAAATGCTAAAGTTGTCCTTGATGAGATTTGAACTCACAACCTTTGGGTTACAAGATGTTTGAGGTAGACACCCATCCATTCACCTTGACCAACCAGCTGGTTATTGTTTTTTGCCTTAAATTACCATTTGTCTTATGTAACCACACCATCACAGACAGAAAAGTTGAGGAATTTATTCTGGAAGGATCATGAACATTTGAATAGGAAAGAGATGCCTAGGGCTATTTTTTATTATTTTAGATTATTATTATTATTTTAGAATGCAAAGATACAAGGAAATGGATCTCCACCCTTCTCACTAATGGCAAATAATGACATGTTGTTATTATATTTTGTTATGAGTAAGCGTGTCGTCATAGCCTCCATTAGGCTACTTTATCTGCTTGCAATGCAATACTTCAACATTTTACATTTACATTTTAATTAGTGCACTCATTTTAGCGAGGTGGGACAACCACATATCAGTCATAGTAAGTACATTTTACTACTTACTACTATTTTATTACTCAGTAAAGTAGTTATCAGTCAAGTGTTAGTTCACGAAAGGGGAGGGATTATTTAAGATACTCTTTGAAGAGGTTCCAGATGTTGAATGCGAGCTTCGACTGGAAGCCAGTGGAGTGTGTGGAGGAGCGAGGTGACATGGGTGAACTTGGGAATGTTGAACACCAGGCGGGCTGCAGCATTCTGGATAAGTTGCAGGGGTTTGATGACCCAGCCAACAGAGAGTTGCAGTAGTCCCGACGGGTGATGAAAAGTGCCTGGATTAGGACCTGCGCCACTTCCTGTGTGATGTAGGGTTGTACTCTACGGATGTTGTAGAGCATGAACCTACAGGAGTGAGTCACTACTTTGATATTTGCAGAGAACGACAGGGTATTGTCCAGGGTCATGTCAAGGTTGTTTGCACTCTAGGAGGGGGACACCGTAGAGTTGTGAACTGTGAAAGAGAGGTCTTTGAGCAGGCAGGCCTTCCCCGGGAGGAAGAGCAGCTCTGTCTTCTCGAGGTTGAGCTTGAAGTGGTGGACCCACATCCAAGTTGAGATGTCTGCCAGTCACACAGAGATGCGTGTCGCCATCTGAGTGTCAGAAGTGTGGAAGGAGAAAAGTAGTTGAGTGTCATCCTCATAGCAGTGATAGGAGAGACCATGAGAGGATATGACAGAGCTGAGTGACTTGGTCTACAGAGAGAAGAGGAGAGGTCCATCCTCATAGCAGTGATAGGAGAGACCATGTGAGGATATGACAGAGCTGAGTGACTTGGTGTATAGAGAGAAGAGGAGAGGTCCATCCTCATAGCAGTGATAGGAGAGACCATGAGAGGATATGACAGAGCTGAATGACTTGGTCTATAGAGAGAAGAGGAGAGGTCCATCCTCATAGCAGTGATAGGAGAGACCATGAGAGGATATGATGGAGCTGAGTGACCTGGTGTATAGAGAGAAGAGGAGAGGATAGGTCCATCCTCATAGCAGTGATAGGAGAGACCATGTGAGGATATGACAGAGCTGAATGACTTGGTCTATAGAGAGAAGAGGAGAGGTCCATCCTCATAGCAGTGATAGGAGAGACCATGAGAGGATATGATGGAGCTGAGTGACCTGGTGTATAGAGAGAAGAGGAGAGGATAGGTCCATCCTCATAGCAGTGATAGGAGAGACCATGTGAGGATATGACAGAGCTGAATGACTTGGTCTATAGAGAGAAGAGGAGAGGTCCATCCTCATAGCAGTGATAGGAGAGACCATGAGAGGATATGATGGAGCTGAGTGACCTGGTGTATAGAGAGAAGAGGAGAGGATAGGTCCATCCTCATAGCAGTGATAGGAGAGACCATGTGAGGATATGACAGAGCTGAATGACTTGGTCTATAGAGAGAAGAGGAGAGGTCCATCCTCATAGCAGTGATAGGAGAGACCATGAGAGGATATGATGGAGCTGAGTGACCTGGTGTATAGAGAGAAGAGGAGAGGATAGGGCCATCCTCATAGCAGTGATAGGAGACACCATGTGAGGATATGACAGAGCTGAGTGACTTGGTCTACAGAGAGAAGAGGAGAGGTCCATCCTCATAGCAGTGAGAGGAGAGGAGAGGAGAGGAGAGGAGAGGAGAGGAGAGGAGAGGAGAGGAGAGGAGAGGAGAGGAGAGGAGAGGAGAGGAGAGGAGAGGAGAGGAGAGGAGAGGAGAGGAGAGGAGAGGAGAGGAGAGGCCTGTGGTACACCAGTAGTGAGAGTACGTGGTGCAGAACCAGATCCCCGCCTCTCTCACCTCAACCACTAGAAAACTTTGCTTATACTTGGTATAAAGTTTGCGGGGAGCTCAGCACGTTCTCACTTCAAAGTTCAGTTTTTTATAAATGCCAACTTTTAAATGAAAACTAGCGCACGCATTTTGGGGTATATTTAGTATGTATTCAAATGTTATAAATCCGTCCCCTGGTGGACTCATGTCTCTGTAGACTCCATCTAGCAGAGGACACCAGCTACAGTGTATATATCTATGTTAGCTCATACTGATCAGTGTTGGGGAAGCTACTCTGAAAATATAGTTTACCAAGCTACCGATTACTTCCCACTGGAAGAAGTTAAGCTATACTAAAGCTACCCGTTAGAAAAAATATAGTTTACTAAACTAAAGTTACTTTGAAACAAGTAGTTCCACTATATCCTACAAACTACTTTGTGAAAAATGATCATATCCAAATCTGAAATATCCAAGACTACAAATTGCAAGAACAGATCCCTCTGGAGTCAGATCTTAACAGAATGTGTAATTTAGTCTATTAAACACAAAGCTAAGATTCAAGTGAGAATTAGGCCGGTTTGATGCCAAAAAAAAGAAAGATAATGGTTTTCTACTTTACCCATATTTTATCTTCTTTTTGCTAAATAAGTAGTGTGTAGTTCCAGTAGTTAGCTACACCGCTACATGGTAAAACAGTAGTGTGTAGTTCCAGGAGTTAGCTACACCGCTACATGGTAAAACAGTAGTGTGTAGTTCCAGTAGTTAGCTACACCGCTACATGGTAAAACAGTAGTGTGTAGTTCCAGTAGTTAGCTACACCGCTACATGGTAAAACAGTAGTGTGTAGTTCCAGTAGTTAGCTACACCGCTACATGGTAAAACAGTAGTGTGTAGTTCCAGTAGTTAGCTACACCGCTACATGGTAAAACTGTAGTGTGTAGTTCCAGTAGTTAGCTACACCGCTACATGGTAAAACAGTAGTGTGTAGTTCCAGTAGTTAGCTACACCGCCACATGGTAAAACAGTAGTGTGTAGTTCCAGTAGTTAGCTACACCGCTACATGGTAAAACAGTAGTGTGTAGTTCCAGTAGTTAGCTACACCGCTACATGGTAAAACAGTAGTGTGTAGTTCCAGTAGTTAGCTACACCGCTACATGGTAAAACTGTAGTGTGTAGTTCCAGTAGTTAGCTACACCGCTACATGGTAAAACAGTAGTGTGTAGTTCCAGTAGTTAGCTACACCGCTACATGGTAAAACAGTAGTGTGTAGTTCCAGTAGTTAGCTACACCGCTACATGGTAAAACAGTAGTGTGTAGTTCCAGTAGTTAGCTACACCGCCACATGGTAAAACAGTAGTGTGTAGTTCCAGTAGTTAGCTACACCGCTACATGGTAAAACTGTAGTGTGTAGTTCCAGTAGTTAGCTACACCGCTACATGGTAAAACAGTAGTGTGTAGTTCCAGTAGTTAGCTACACCGCTACATGGTAAAACAGTAGTGTGTAGTTCCAGTAGTTAGCTACACCGCTACATGGTAAAACTGTAGTGTGTAGTTCCAGTAGTTAGCTACACCGCTACATGGTAAAACAGTAGTGTGTAGTTCCAGTAGTTAGCTACACCGCTACATGGTAAAACAGTAGTGTGTAGTTCCAGTAGTTAGCTACACCGCTACATGGTAAAACAGTAGTGTGTAGTTCCAGTAGTTAGCTACACCGCTACATGGTAAAACAGTAGTGTGTAGTTCCAGTAGTTAGCTACACCGCTACATGGTAAAACAGCAGTGTAGTTCCAGTAGTTAGCTACACCGCTACATGGTAAAACAGTAGTGTGTAGTTCCAGTAGTTAGCTACACCGCTAGATGGTAAAACAGTAGTGTGTAGTTCCAGTAGTTAGCTACACCGCTACACGGTAAAACAGTAGTGTGTAGTTCCAGCAGTTAGCTACACCGCTACATGGTAAAACGTAATTAACTACTGAAAACACTGCCAAGATTTGAATTGACTTAATCTACCACCCAAGAGACAACAAAATGTAACTAAATTACTATTTAAACTACATGTAGTTCACTACTCCCCAACACTGACATAGTCTCCTGTCTGTGTAGAGTCTATCCTACAGCGTATGGTGGAGACCCTGGAGAGGTACGGTATTGACCCTAGAGAGCTGACCCCCCAGCAGCTCTACAGACTGGCTGTGGTGCTGCAGCTGATGCAGGCTGAGGACCAGGACAACATAGGTACTACTTACAACACATTGTAGTCATCAAATAAATTATACAGATAACTTCATTTCTTCGCCTCCCAGTCTCTCCTTTTCATTGAATTTACAGCAACCTGGTCTCAGAGCATTTTTGTATGTAAGTCACTCCACATTTCGTATTATATGTTACGTTTAATTTGGTATGTATTCATTTGTGGATGTCCATCACACATTTCGTATGATATGTTACGTTTAATTTGGTATGTATTCATTTGTGGATGTCCATCACACATTTCGTATGATATGTTACTAATTACAATTCATATTATATGTAATGAATTTGCAAAATGTACAATATGTTACGAATTTGGTCAATGTACAATATGTTATAAATTTGCAAAAATGTTTGCTATGCTACGACTTCTAGCTAAGTGGCTAACGTTTACTAGCTTGCGAACGTTAGCTAGGCTAGGGGTTAGGGTTAGGAGTTAGAGTTAAGGTTACGATTAAGTTTAGGAGTTAGGTTAAAGGGTTATGGTTAAGGTTAGGGGAAGGGTTATCTAAAAGGGTTAAGGTAAGGGGAAGGGTTAGCTAACATGCTAAGTAGTTGCAAAGTAGCTAAAAAAAATAGTAAGTAGTTTAAAGTTGCTAATTAGCTAAAATGCTAAAGTTGTAAGTGATGAGATTCAAACTCGCAACTGTTGGGTTGTTAGACATTCACGTTACCCATCCACCCCGACCAACCTCAAGTAACCATCTGTCTTATGTAATCATACAAAAACGTAACATATTGTAATGAAACAGGCAGGGAGCAGGTCTCGAACCCTCGACCTTCTAGCCCGAAGTCCGGCGCGCTATCGACTGTGCCGCAAAAGCATGCTCGTGCGGCAGAGTCGATTTCCGCGCTTATAAACCCAGGGTCGTTACACTATCATAACAAATGGAGTGCCTTCGGATTTACATACAGAATCATACAAAATGCTCTGAGACCAGGTTGGTATACAAAATGACCTGTGAAGTGCTGTGCCCACATACCACAGCACACGGTTACCCTTTTCACCTTGTTGGACCATCCTAATCTCACGAGCTGCCAGGATGGTATATCAGGGCAGTCCTTTTCAACACAGTTCGTGTAAACTATGGTGGGCTTGCCTCACAAGGCTAGCTCAGTACATCTTGGTTTGGCACGATATGTGTGAAAAGGGGTATATCTGTCTGCACACAGGAAGGCATAAAAATAAAAATCTTGACCAAGACTTGGCATCTATAAGGTCTTATTTATGCATACATAAATTAATTTTAATACCAATGAATGAATACATTACATGAGTCATTTCCTAAACTCCATCTGCCTTGCTAAAAACTTCTTTATATTGCTCTCTCTCTTGTTTTTCAGATCCACTTGCCGATGATCCAAAGGTATGTTCAGATTAGACAGGAGTATGTACGGTACATAAAGGACATCAAATGTCATGTGACAAAAAATATGTTGTTTACTGTAACATAATGACCGTATAACCATTATCTTCATGTCTGTCCTCCTCCTCCCACTCCTCCTTCTCTATTTCCTCATCTTCCTCTTCCTCCTCCTCCATTTCCTCCTCCTCCACCTCTGCCTCCTCCTTCTCCCCCCTCGTCTTCCTCATCTTCATCTTCCTCCTCCATTTCCTCCTCCTCTGCCTCCTCCTTCTCCTCCTCATCTTCATCTTCCTTCCTCCTTCGCCTCCTCCTCCTCCTCTGCCTCTTCCTCCTCTTCCTCTTCATCTTCCCTCCACCTCCTCCTCCTCCTCCTCCTCTACACAGACGCAGCAGGTTCTTAAAAGCAGTGACACAGTGCCCAAAAAGGGAGAGAAAGCTCCCGTCCTTGTCCCCCGTCCCTCCTCTGCCCCAGGGCCCAAGGTGGTCCCTACCCTGGCCCCAGCTGCCACTAGTCCCCCCCTCACAGCACCTCTAGGGGGCAGCGTGATAGCCAAGGACTCCTCTGTCTCTGTGGAGGATGTGAAAGGGAAGGTGAAAAGCTCCAATGTCCCAGCAGGGCTACCAGCTGCTGAGGGGGGAACAGCAGCCAGGGAGGAGTACGGATACATCGTCACTAACCAGAGGTCAGTTCTTGTAACTTACTGTATGAATATCTAGTTTTACCTCTCATAGTACCTAATACAGGCTGGACTGGGTCTTCCTGTTACAAATGGATATGACTTACATTAAATGTATCTATGCCTGAGTCCCTTGTATCATTAGCTCGTCAATGCCGGATGGCAAGGTTTTATGCTATGATGTTGAGTCTAGACTCTAAGGTCACATGATGTGATGTTGAGTCTAGACTCTAAGGTCACATGCTGTGATGTTGAGACTCTAAGGTCACATGCTGTGATGTTGAGTCTAGACTCTAAGGTCACATGCTGTAATGTTGAGTCTAGACTCTAAGGTCACATGCTGTGATGTTTAGTCTAGACTCTAAGGTCATATGCTGTGATGTTGTCTAGACTCTAAGGTCACATGCTGTGATGTTGAGTCTAGACTCTAAGGTCATATGCTGTGATGTTGAGTCTAGACTCTAAGGTCATATGCTGTGATGTTGAGTCTAGACTCTAAGGTCATATGCTGTGATGTTGAGTCTAGACTCTAAGGTCATATGCTGTGATGTTGAGTCTAGACTCTAAGGTCATATGCTGTGATGTTGAGTCTAGACTCTAAGGTCACATGCTGTGATGTTGAGTCTAGACTCTAAGGTCACATGCTGTGATGTTGAGTCTAGACTCTAAGGTCACATGCTGTGATGTTGAGTCTAGACTCTAAGGTTATATGCTGTGATGTTGAGTCTGGACTCTAAGGTCATATGCTGTGATGTTGTCTAGACTCTAAGGTCACATGCTGTGATGTTGAGTCTGGACTCTAAGGTCACATGCTGTGATGTTGAGCCTAGACTCTAAGGTCATATGCTGTGATGTTGAGCCTAGACTCTAAGGTCACATGCTGTGATGTTGAGTCTAGACTCTAAGGTCACATGCTGAGATGTTGAGTCTAGACTCTAAGGTCACATGCTGTGATGTTGAGACTCTAAGGTCACATGCTGTGATGTTGAGCCTAGACTCTAAGGTCATATGCTGTGATGTTGAGTCTAGACTCTAAGGTCACATGCTGTGATGTTGAGCCTAGACTCTATGGTCACATGCTGAGATGTTGAGCCTAGACTCTAAGGTTATATGCTGTGATGTTGAGTCTGGACTCTAAGGTCATATGCTGTGATGTTGTCTAGACTCTAAGGTCATATGCTGTGATGTTGAGCCTAGACTCTAAGGTCACATGCATGTTGATGAATGTGTTGATTGTGTGTTGTTGTTGTTGTTGATGTTGTTATTGTTCCCCAGTCCTCTCAGTCTGTATAATGGGGTGAAGCTACTGGGCGTACTGGCAGAGAGGATCCACCTGACTACCAGCAGCTTCATCAACATCAGGTAATGCACTGTGTGTGTGTGTGTGTGTGTGTGTGTGTGTGTGTGTGTGTGTGTGTGTGTGTGTGTGTGTGTGTGTGTGTGTGTGTGTGTGTGTGTGTGTGTGTGTGTGTGTGTGTGTGTGTGTGTGTGTGTGTGTGTGTGTGTGTGTGTGTGTGTGAGCTAATCGACTCATGTTGTTCCTCCAGTGTGGTGGGTCCTGCCCTGACGTTCAGGATCAGGCAGAACCCTCAGAACATGAGTGCAGACGATATGGCTGAGAAGGCTGGTGAGAACCTCTCTCTCTCTCTCTGTGTCTCTCTCCTCTCTGTCTCTGTCTCTGTCTCTGTCTCTGTCTCTGTCTCTCTCTCTCTTTCTGTCTCTGTCTCTCTTTCTGTCTCTTTCTCTCTCTCTCTAGTGAAATAGACAATAAACAGAAGTGAAATAAAAAATAAAAATGAACAGTAAACATTACACTCACAGAAGTTCCAAAAGAATAAAGACATTTCAAATGGCATATTATGTCAATATATAGTGTTGGAACGATGTGCAAATAGGTAAAGTACAAAAGGGAAAATAAATAAACATAAATATGGGTTGTATTTACAATGGTGTTTGTTCTTCACTGGTTGCCCTTTTCTTGTGGCAACATGTCACAAATCTTGCTGCTATGATGGCACACTGTGGTATTTCACCCAGTAGATACGCTAGTTTATCAAAATCGGGTTTGTTTTCAAATTCTTTGTAATCTGAGGGAAATATGTGTCTCTAATATGGTCATACATTTGGCAGGAGGTTAGGAAGTGCAGCTCAGTTTCCACCTCATTCTGTGGGCAGTGTTGCACATAGCCTGTCTTCTCTTGAGAGCCATGTCTGCCTACGGCGGCCTTTCTCAATAGCAAGGCTATGCTCACTGAGTGTGTACATAGTCAAATCTTTCCTTAAGTTTGGGTCAGTCACAGTGGTCAGGTATTCTGGCGCTGTGTACTCTCTGTTTAGGGCCAAATAGCATTCTAGTGTGCTATGTTTTTGTAAATTCTTTCCAATGTGCCAAGTAATTATCTTTTTGTTTTCTCATGATTTGGTTGGGTCTAATTGTGTTGCTGTCCTGGGGCTCTGTGGGGTGTGTTTGTGTTTGTGAACAGAGCCCCAGAACCAGCTTGCTTAGGGGACTCTTCTCCAGGTTCATCTCTCTGTAGGTGATGGCTTTGTTATGGAAGGTTTGGGAATCGCTTCCTTTTAGGTGGTTGTAGAATTTAACGGCTCTTTTCTGTATTTTGATAATTAGCGGGTATCGGCCTAATTCTGCTCTGCATGCATTATTTGGTGTTCTACGTTGTACACTGAGGATATTTTTGCAACATTCTGCATGCAGAGTCTCAATTTGGTGTTTGTCCCATTTTGTAAATTCTTGGTTGTTGAGCGGACCCCAGACCTCACAACCATAAAGGGCAATGGGTTCTATAACTGATTCAAGTATTTTTAGCCAGATCCTAATTGGTATGTCAAACTTTATGTTCCTTTTGATGGCGTAAAAGGCCTTGCCTTGTCTCTCAGATCGTTCACAGCTTTGTGGAAGTTACCTGTGGCGCTGATGTTTAGGTCGAGGTATGTATAGTTTTTTGTGTGCTCTAGGGCAACGGTGTCTAGATGGAATTTCTATTTGTTGTCCTGGCAACTGGACCTTTTTTGGAACACCATTATTTTTGTCTTCCTGAGATGTACTCTCAGGGCCCAGGTCTGACAGAATCTGTGCAGAAAATCTAGGTGCTGCTGTAGACCCTCCTTGGTTGGGGACAGAAGCACCAGATCATCAGCAAGCAGTAGACATTTGACTTCAGATTCTAGTAGGGTGAGGCCGGGTGCTGCAGACTGTTCTAGTGCCCTCGCCAATTCGTTGATATATATGTGGAAGAGGGTGGGGCTCAAGCTTCATCCCTGTCTCACTCCACAGCCCTGTGGAAAGAAATACGTGTGTTTTTTAACCGCACACTTGTTGTTTGTGTACATGGATTTTATGTCGTATGTTTTTCCCCCTAACACCACTTTCCATCAATTTGCAGCAGCTCAAATTGAGTCAAAATATATTATTTATTCAACAAAGCATGAGAAGATTTTGCCTTTGTTTTGGTTTGTTTATTTGTCAATTAGGGTGTGCAGGGTGAAAACGTGGTCTGTCGTATGGTAGTTTGGTAAAAAAACAATTTGACATTTGCTCAGTACATTGTTTTCACTGAGGAAATGTACGAGTCTGCTGTTAATGATAACGCAGAGGATTTTCCCAAGGTTGCTGTTGACGCATATCCTACGGTAATTATTGGGGTCAAATTTGTCTCCACTTTTGTGGATTGGGGTGATCAGTCCTTGGTTCCAAATATTGGGGAAGATGCCAGAGCTGAGGATGATGTTAAAGCGTTTAAGTTTAGCCAATTTGTGGTCTGTATATTTTATAATTTCATTTAGGATACCATCAACACCACAGGCTTTTTTGGTTTGGATGGTTTGTATTTTGTCCTGTAGTTCATTCAATGTAATTGGATAATCCAGTGGGTTCTGGATAGATATCTTTAATAGTTGATTCTAAGATGTTTATTTGAATCTCTTGCTCGATCTCTCTCTCGTTCTCTCACACTCTCGATCTGTCTGTCTTTATCTCTCTCTCTGTCTCTCTCTCTCCTTTCTCTGTCTGTCTTCATCTATCTCTCTGTCTTTCTCTCTCTGTGTCTTAATCTGTCTCTCTCTCCTTTCTCTGTCATCCATATTAACACCATGCTCTGGATCCCAGCACAGATTAAAGCTCTGTACAAGAGGGAAAGAAAGACTGAACCATTCTTCTTCTCAGCAGTCAGAAGCTGTTGTTCTCAGAGACACAGCCTAACGGTGTCCATCTATTAATTGACTCTGGTGAACTTGTAGTCCAATATACTTCTCATAGGACCAATCCTTTATCTATAAAAATGTCCCTAAGCCTACCAGAGATATTCTTATTTCGTTCCGTCGTCTGACTGTGGCTATACTCCAGCTGAATGTAAAGGTTGGGCGTCTGGCTGGGTTGAAGGATATGAGTGTCTATGTGAACATTTCCATGATTCCAGAGAAGAACTCACAATGCCTTTCACTCTGACCCTCCGTAAGGTCAGAGTTCATAGGAGCTGACATAGAGGCGCATGGTTAAAAAGTGGTGCACTAAAACAGGGAACAGTGTACCATTTGGGACTTAGACAGAATAGTGTGTTGAAAATCATGAATAACGACTGTTTTGGTTTGTGTGTGTTTTTTGTCTCTGTCAGCGTCTCAGAAGTCCTTTCTGGAGTCTGAGACAGGGTTGAAGATACTGCAGACTGGTGTGGGAGAGGTACAGTAGAACTTCCTTCAGTCCTTCATGTCACCAACCCTCTCTAGAGGGGGCACACTTAGATGAGGGTGACTCTCTCTGCCTTTATGCCTTCACAGTCTCTTTCTCTCACTCTCTTTCTTTCTCTCTCTCTCCATGGGTTGGTAACACTGCAAGGAGTTGAGTAATACAGTAGAATGAAACAGGACAACATTGATAAATGTCTATGTATTGATCTAGCTAGACCCAGAGCCATCTCCAGCTGCCTTGGAGACAAGTCTCATGACTCTTTCTCTCTATGTCTCTCTGACGCTCTGTCTCTCTCCTCTTCTCTTTTGTAGTTCCTCCTCTCTCTCTTCTATCTTCTCTCTTCCCTCACTACTCTCTCTCTTCTCTCTTCCCCCACTCCTCTCTCTCTTCTCCCTTCCGGAAAGGGTCCCTATAAACTTAGAATCAAATTAGATAAAATGTTATTTGGCACATGTGCTGAAAAGGTGTAGACCTTACAGTGAAATGCTTACATACCAACAATGGAATTTTAAGAAAAATTTTAAGATTTTTTTTTTTTTAAGAAAATAAGTAAGAAATGGGGAAAAAATATAACAAATCAATAAAAACAGCAGCAGTAAAATAACAAGTAAGGCTATATACAGGGTGTTACGGTACAGAGTCAATGTGGAGGCTATATACAGGGTGTTACGGTACAGAGTCAATGTGGAGGCTATATACAGGGTGTTACGGTACAGAGTCAATGTGGAGGCTATATACAGGGTGTTACGGTACAGAGTCAATGTGGAGGTTATATACAGGGTGTTACGGTACAGAGTCAATGTGGAGGCTATATACAGGGTGTTACGGTACAGAGTCAATGTGGAGGCTATATACAGGGTATTACGGTACTGAGTCAATGTGGAGGCTATATACAGGGGGTACCAGTACAGAGTCAATGTGGAGGCTATATACAGGGGGTACCAGTACAGAGTCAATGTGGAGGCTATATACAGGGTATTACGGTACAGAGTCAATGTGGAGGCTATATACAGGGGGTACCAGTACAGAGTCAATGTGGAGGCTATATACAGAGTATTACGGTACAGAGTCAATGTGGAGGTTATATACAGGGTATTACGGTACTGAGTCAATGTGGAGGTTATATACAGGGTGTTACGGTACAGAGTCAATGTGGAGGCTATATACAGGGTATTACGGTACAGAGTCAATGTGGAGGTTATATACAGGGTATTACGGTACTGAGTCAATGTGGAGGTTATATACAGGGTGTTACGGTACAGAGTCAATGTGGAGGCTATATACAGGGTGTTACGGTACAGAGTCAATGTGGAAGCTATATACAGGGTGTTACGGTACTGAGTCAATGTGGAGGCTATATACAGGGTATTACGGTACAGAGTCAATGTGGAGGTTATATACAGGGTGTTACGGTACAGAGTCAATGTGGAGGCTATATTCAGGGTATTACGGTACTGAGTCAATGTGGAGGTTATATACAGGGTGTTACGGTACAGAGTCAATGTGGAGGCTATATACAGGGTGTTACGGTACTGAGTCAATGTGGAGGTTATATACAGGGTGTTACGGTACTGAGTCAATGTGGAGGCTATATACAGGGTGTTACGGTACTGAGTCAATGTGGAGGCTATGTACAGGGTATTACGGTACAGAGTCAATGTGGAGGCTATATACAGGGTGTTACGGTACAGAGCCAATGTGGAGGCTATATACAGGGTGTTACGGTACAGAGTCAATGTGGAAGCTATATACAGGGTGTTACGGTACAGAGTCAATGTGGAGACTATATACAGGGTGTTACGGTACACAGTCAATGTGGAGACTATATACAGGGTGTTACGGTACAGAGTCATTGTGGAGGCTATATACAGGGGGTACCAGTACAGAGTCAATGTGGAGGCTATATACAGGGTGTTATGGTACAGAGTCATTGTGGAGGCTATATACAGGGTGTTACGGTACAGAGTCATTGTGGAGGCTATATACAGTGTGTTACGGTACAGAGTCAATGTGGAGGCTATATACAGGGTGTTACGGTACAGAGTCAATGTGGAGGCTATATACAGGGTGTTACGGTACAAAGTCATTGTGGAGGCTATATACAGGGTGTTACGGTACAGAGTCAATGTGGAGGCTATATACAGGGTGTTACGGTACAGAGTCAATGTGGAGGCTATATACAGGGGGTACCAGTACAGAGTCAATGTGGAGGCTATATACAGAGTATTACGGTACAGAGTCAATGTGGAGGTTATATACAGGGTATTACGGTACTGAGTCAATGTGGAGGTTATATACAGGGTGTTACGGTACAGAGTCAATGTGGAGGCTATATACAGGGTATTACGGTACAGAGTCAATGTGGAGGTTATATACAGGGTATTACGGTACTGAGTCAATGTGGAGGTTATATACAGGGTGTTACGGTACAGAGTCAATGTGGAGGCTATATACAGGGTGTTACGGTACAGAGTCAATGTGGAAGCTATATACAGGGTGTTACGGTACTGAGTCAATGTGGAGGCTATATACAGGGTATTACGGTACAGAGTCAATGTGGAGGTTATATACAGGGTGTTACGGTACAGAGTCAATGTGGAGGCTATATTCAGGGTATTACGGTACTGAGTCAATGTGGAGGTTATATACAGGGTGTTACGGTACAGAGTCAATGTGGAGGCTATATACAGGGTGTTACGGTACTGAGTCAATGTGGAGGTTATATACAGGGTGTTACGGTACTGAGTCAATGTGGAGGCTATATACAGGGTGTTACGGTACTGAGTCAATGTGGAGGCTATGTACAGGGTATTACGGTACAGAGTCAATGTGGAGGCTATATACAGGGTGTTACGGTACAGAGCCAATGTGGAGGCTATATACAGGGTGTTACGGTACAGAGTCAATGTGGAAGCTATATACAGGGTGTTACGGTACAGAGTCAATGTGGAGACTATATACAGGGTGTTACGGTACACAGTCAATGTGGAGACTATATACAGGGTGTTACGGTACAGAGTCATTGTGGAGGCTATATACAGGGGGTACCAGTACAGAGTCAATGTGGAGGCTATATACAGGGTGTTATGGTACAGAGTCATTGTGGAGGCTATATACAGGGTGTTACGGTACAGAGTCATTGTGGAGGCTATATACAGTGTGTTACGGTACAGAGTCAATGTGGAGGCTATATACAGGGTGTTACGGTACAGAGTCAATGTGGAGGCTATATACAGGGTGTTACGGTACAAAGTCATTGTGGAGGCTATATACAGGGTGTTACGGTACAGAGTCAATGTGGAGGCTATATACAGGGTGTTACGGTACAGAGTCAATGTGGAGACTATATACAGGGTGTTACGGTACAGAGTCAATGTGGAGGCTATATACAGGGGGTACCGGTACAGAGTCAATGTGGAGGCTTTTTAAAGGGGTACCGGTACAGAGTCAATGTGGAGGCTATATACAGGGGGTACCGGTACAGAGTCAATTTGGAGACTATATACAGGGGGTACCGGTACAGAGTCAATGTGGAGGCTATATACAGGGGGTACCGGTACAGAGTCAATGTGGAGACTATATACAGGGGGTACAGGTACAGAGCCAATGTGGAGGCTATATACAGGGTATTACGGTACAGAGTCAATGTGGAGACTATATACAGGGTATTACAGTACAGAGTCAATGTGGAGACTATATACAGGGGGTAACGGTACAGAGTCAATGTGGAGACTATATACAGGGGGTAACGGTACAGAGTCAATGTGGAGGCTATATACAGGGTGTTACGGTACAGAGTCAATGTGGAGACTATATACAGGGGGTAACGGTACAGAGTCAATGTGGAGGCTATATACAGGGTATTACGGTACAGAGTCAATGTGGAGGCTATATACAGGGGGGTACGGTACAGAGTCAATGTGGAGGCTATATACAGGGGGTACCGGTACAGAGTCAATGTGGAGACTATATACAGGGGGTACCGGTACAGAGTCAATGTGGAGACTATATGCAGGGGGTACCGGTACAGAGTCAATGTGGAGGCTATATACAGGGGGTACCGGTACAGATTCAATGTGGAGACTATATACAGGGGGTACCGGTACAGAGTCGATGTGGAGGCTATATACAGGGGGTACCGGTACAGAGTCAATGTGGAGGCTATATACAGGTTGTTACCGGTACAGAGTCAATGTGGAGGCTATATACAGGTGGTACCGGTACAGAGACAATGTGGAGGCTATATACAGGGGGTACCGGTACAGAGTCAATGTGGAGGCTATATACAGGGGGTACCAGTACAGAGTCAATGTGGAGGCTATATACAGGGTGTTACGGTACAGAGTCAATGTGGAGGCTATATACAGGGTATTACGGTACAGAGTCAATGTGGAGGCTATATACAGGGGTGTGTATATACAGGGGTGTGTAATAACAGTAGCCAGGTTATATACGGGGGGTACCGGTACAGAGTCAATGTGGAGGCTATATACAGGGTGTTACAGTACAGAGTCAATGTGGAGGCTATATACAGGGGGTACCGGTACAGAGTCAATGTGGAGGCTATATACAGGGTGTACCGGTACAGAGTCAATGTGGAGGCTATATACAGGGGGTACTGGTACAGAGTCAATGTGGAGGCTATATACAGGGAGTACCGGTACAGAGTCAATGTGGAGGCTATATACAGGGGGTACCAGTACAGAGTCAATGTGGAGACTATATACAGGGGGTACCGGTACAGAGTCAATGTGGAGGCTATATACAAGGTGTTATGGTACAGAGTCAATGTGGAGGCTATATACAGGGGGGTACGGTACAGAGTCAATGTGGAGGCTATATACAGGGGGTACCGGTACAGAGTCAATGTGGAGACTATATACAGGGGGTACCGGTACAGAGTCAATGTGGAGACTATATGCAGGGGGTACCGGTACAGAGTCAATGTGGAGGCTATATACAGGGGGTACCGGTACAGATTCAATGTGGAGACTATATACAGGGGGTACCGGTACAGAGTCGATGTGGAGGCTATATACAGGGGGTACCGGTACAGAGTCAATGTGGAGGCTATATACAGGTTGTTACCGGTACAGAGTCAATGTGGAGGCTATATACAGGTGGTACCGGTACAGAGACAATGTGGAGGCTATATACAGGGGGTACCGGTACAGAGTCAATGTGGAGGCTATATACAGGGGGTACCAGTACAGAGTCAATGTGGAGGCTATATACAGGGTGTTACGGTACAGAGTCAATGTGGAGGCTATATACAGGGTATTACGGTACAGAGTCAATGTGGAGGCTATATACAGGGGTGTGTATATACAGGGGTGTGTAATAACAGTAGCCAGGTTATATACGGGGGGTACCGGTACAGAGTCAATGTGGAGGCTATATACAGGGTGTTACGGTACAGAGTCAATGTGGAGGCTATATACAGGGGGTACCGGTACAGAGTCAATGTGGAGGCTATATACAGGGTGTACCGGTACAGAGTCAATGTGGAGGCTATATACAGGGGGTACTGGTACAGAGTCAATGTGGAGGCTATATACAGGGGGTACCGGTACAGAGTCAATGTGGAGGCTATATACAGGGGGTACCAGTACAGAGTCAATGTGGAGACTATATACAGGGGGTACCGGTACAGAGTCAATGTGGAGGCTATATACAAGGTGTTATGGTACAGAGTCAATGTGGAGGCTATATACAGGGGGTACCAGTACAGAGTCAATGTGGAGACTATATACAGGGGGTACCGGTACAGAGTCAATGTGGAGGCTATATACAAGGTGTTATGGTACAGAGTCAATGTGGAGGCTATATACAGGGTGTTACGGTACAGAGTCAATGTGGAGGCTATATACAAGGTGTTATGGTACAGAGTCAATGTGGAGGCTATATACAGGGGGTACCAGTACAGAGTCAATGTGGAGGCTATATACAGGGGGTACCGGTACAGAGTCAATGTGGAGGCTATATACAAGGTGTTATGGTACAGAGTCAATGTGGAGGCTATATACAGGGTGTACCGGTACAGAGTCAATGTGGAGGCTATATACAGGGTGTTACGGTACAGAGTCAATGTGGAGGCTATATACAGGGTGTTACGGTACAGAGTCAATGTGGAGGCTATATACAGGGTGTTACGGTACAGAGTCAATGTGGAGGCTATATACAGGGTGTTACGGTACAGAGTCAATGTGGAGGCTATATACAGGGTGTTACGGTACAGAGTCAATGTGGAGACTATATACAGGGTGTTACGGTACAGAGTCAAAGTGGAGACTATATACAGGGTATTACGGTACAGAGTCAATGTGGAGGCTATATACGGGGTGTTACGGTACAGAGTCAATGTGGAGGCTATATACAGGGTGTTACGGTACAGAGTCAATGTGGAGACTATATACAGGGTGTTACGGTACAGAGTCAATGTGCGGGGGCACAGGTTAGTCGAGGTAATTGATGTAATATGTGTCCTCACTGAGGCCTGCCCCTGTGTCCTCACTGAAGCCTGCCGCTGTGTCCTCACTGAGGCCTGCCCCTGTGTCCTCACTGAGGCCTGCCCCTGTGTCCTCACTGAGGCCTGCCCCTGTGTCCTCACTGAGGCCTGCCGCTGTGTCCTCACTGAGGCCTGCCCCTGTGTCCTCACTGAGGCCTGCCGCTGTGTCCTCACTGAGGCCTGCCCCTGTGTCCTCACTGAGGCCTGCCCCTGTGTCCTCACTGAGGCCTGCCCCTGTGTCCTCACTGAGGCCTGCTGCTGTGATGAGTGAGCCACGGTCCTCTCCCTCCATGCGCTCGAGAGAACAATTGCATTCTGATCGTATAACATTTCAAAAATGCATTTTCAGGAACTTTTCAAAATAAATGTTTTGATGAGTGCTTATTGACTTGCTGGAAGATCCACATGCTGCCAATTTTTGGCAAAATTGTCCTGGTACTGGGTAAAGTTCATGTTGCCGTTGACCTTAACAAGGGTGCCAGGAGCAGTGGAAACAAAATAGTCCCATAATACCAGGACATTTTAGCCAAAAACCTGGTTGCTTCTGCCAGGAGGCTGACACTTGGCAGCAAGTGGATCATCCCAGCAAGACAATAAGCACACATCAAAATCCACAAAGAAATGGTTAATTGACCACAAAATCAACATTTTGCAATGGCCATCTCAGTCTCCGGACTTCAACCCCATTGAAAACCTGTGGTTGGAATTGAAGAGGGCAGTCCATAATTACTGATGAAGGATATCAAGGATCTGGACAGATTATGTATGGTGGAATGGTCTAAGATCCCTCTCGTAAAATAAAAGTTGAATAAAAGTTAGAATAAAAGCAGTTAATTTAGTAAATCGATCCTAAGTCATAGACCTAATATATGCACCTTATGTAAAAAATAGTATTAGTTAGCTTGTCCCCTATAACAACAGGTTCAAGCGTAACCAGATCAACTTGCTTTGAAGATAAAACTACTTGCAATGCACACTAGCCCCGTGTCCCTGTCGCTAGAGTAGTGACTTCAACTAGCTTTGGCTGCCATCTAGTGGACCGGAATGGTAACTACACTGGACATCTCGTTGGCAGAGTCAAAGTAGACTTTAATAATATATGCCATTCAGCAGACGCCATTATCCAAAGCGAACTGGGTACATGGTAGTGGAAGCAGACCATAGAAACAGGATTACAGTGTTGATCTCATGGATGGTCAGTCCTTGCATCTATAGCTCTGTCTATTAATCTTCATTAATCTTTATTAATATTTTTACCCAAAGAGGAGCAGGGAAACACTTTGTTACTGCTGATTGACACTTTAAGAAGTTAAAATGCAGATTAAATACACCCCAAAAATATGTTACAGATACTACATAAATGTCCCTTCACTCAGACAGTTAGTGAATACACAACATCCAGCACAGCAAACAATCAATCAAATATATTTTACAAAAGCCCTTTTTGTTACATCAAAATAATAACCGCAGTGGTCATAGAAGGTGCATGTGTTTAACACCTAAGGAGAACATGTCAGTTGGCTTTTCATAGCTGAGCATTCAGAGGTTTAGAGAGAGAGAGTCAAAACAGCAGGACCGGGACAAGGTAGCACAATCGTTGAAACGGGTAAAAGAAATCTGGTGGGAAAAACAATTCTATTCCGATTCCCTTTATGGATGGGGTGTATCTTTGAATTCGCTGCTGAATGGCCTGATCCTTCTCCATGTTTTCGGGAACACCATCCCGCTCCTCCTAAAAGTGATCGATAGTATATCTTGGTTCGCACTGTGATGATTGTGGCTCTGAGCTCTCAGGTTCATACAGCGAGTTGTGGTCTTCACTGCTCTTACTCTCCGTCAGCTCCATCTGTGGCGTATTGGGGCAGGACTCGGTTGCATACTGATGGTGGTGAGCTCAATCTAGCTGGGCCCCGAGCTCTTTAGTGATGGTCCTGGTGGACCTCTTCTCTGCCGCAGCACAGGAACACTCTGGCACCCAGGGGTCAGTTTGGCATGCTGTACTAACCGTTCTTTCCTGTTGGTAGAAAACAATTAAGGCATCTATTAGGCTAAAGTTATATTCAAGAATCACTGCAGATACTTGAACTAAACTAGCCTTAGAAATAACATGGATTAGCATGTACCACCTCTGCCTCCTCCTGCACAGTCTGCCTCCTCCTGCACAGTCTGTCTCCTCCTGCACAGTCTGCCTCCTCCTGCACAGTCTGCCTCCTCCTGCACAGTCTTCCTCCTCCTGCACAGTCTGCCTCCTCCTGCACAGTCTGCCTCCTCCTGCACAGTCTGCCTCCTCCTGCACAGTCTGCCTCCTCCTGCACAGTCTGCCTCCAGGATGAAAACATTTTCAGGGATGTTTTGTCATTAAGACAACTGAACCTGCATATATCAGTTGGAGTTAACAAGCTACCTGTCTTGTGTGCTTTTTCCTCACACACACACACACACACAGAAAATACAGGGACATTTATTTTTCAGCAAACATTAGCTATGTCAACCTCAGTCTAGCTAAATGACGGTGGAGCTAACAAAACATTACAAAAACAAATCTGTCGACAAAATGTATTACAGTACTTGACTGTGAGGTGGAAGCAACAGTAACTAACGTTACCTAATAGCAGCGGTACACGGATAAACTGGGTTGCAATTTTAGTTGCAGTTGAGTTGCTTGTTAACGTTATTTGCTGGCGCAATTAGCTAGTTACCTTCAACTAGAGTTGCAACAAAGTTGTCCAGTGTCTAACGCTAGCCTAGTCAACAACAGTCATGACCGGTTAACGTTACCTCTGGGGCTCCATTGCATTGACTCGCGTCGCCTCCTCCGTTCAGTCGCTTTTAATAATTGACTCCGAAATCAGCGATGTTGATGATGGTCGGTCGGTATCCCTTTCACCATAACATCGAAAGTGCCCTTCTTCGCGAAGTCTACCTCAGCGAAATGCTGTCTGCAGATCCTGCGAGTTCGAGCTGGCACGTCCTTCCTCTTCGGGACATGGAGCCACTTCTTCAAAAGTTGTGCGTCCTTGGGCAGCCGATGGTAGTTTACCGAGGGACTTTGTTTGGAGCCAATTCATCTAGCCTGGCGCTATACAGTTCCTGTTTGAATTACTACTTGTTGTTGCCATCTTCGTTGTCCGCCCCTAACCTCACTCTCTTCGTTGTCCGACCCTAACCTCACTCTCTTCGCTGTCCGACCCTAACCTCACTCTCTTCGTTGTCCGACCCTAACCTCACTCTCTTCGTTGTCCTCCCCTAACCTCACTCTCTTCCTTGTCCTCCCCTAACCTCACTCTCTTCGTTGTCCTCCCCTAACCTCACTCTCTTCGTTGTCCTCCCCTAACCTCACTCTCTTCGTTGTCCTCCCCTAACCTCACTCTCTTCCTTGTCCTCCCCTAACCTCACTCTCTTCGTTGTCCTCCCCTAACCTCACTCTCTTCCTTGTCCTCCCCTAACCTCACTCTCTTCGTTGTCCTCCCCTAACCTCACTCTCTTCGTTGTCCTCCCCTAACCTCACTCTCTTCGTTGTCCTCCCCTAACCTCACTCTCTTCCTTGTCCTCCCCTAACCTCACTCTCTTCGTTGTCCTCCCCTAACCTCACTCTCTTCGTTGTCCTCCCCTAACCTCACTCTCTTCGTTGTCCGACCCTAACCTCACTCTCTTCGCTGTCCGACCCTAACCTCACTCTCTTCGTTGTCCTCCCCTAACCTCACTCTCTTCGTTGTCCTCCCCTAACCTCACTCTCTTCGCTGTCCGACCCTAACCTCACTCTCTTCGCTGTCCGACCCTAACCTCACTCTCTTCGCTGTCCGACCCTAACCTCACTCTCTTCGTTGTCCGACCCTAACCTCACTCTCTTCGTTGTCCGCCCCTGACCTCACTCTCTTCGTTGTCCGCCCCTGACCTCACTCTCTTCGTTGTCCGACCCTAACCTCACTCTCTTCGTTGTCCGACCCTAACCTCACTCTCTTCGTTGTCCTCCCCTAACCTCACTCTCTTCGTTGTCCTCCCCTAATCTCACTCTCTTCGTTGTCTGCCCCTAACCTCACTCTTCGTTGTCTGCCCCTAACCTCACTCTCTTCGTTGTCCTCCCCTAACCTCACTCTCTTCGTTGTCCGACCCTAACCTCACTCTCTTCGCTGTCCGACCCTAACCTCACTCTCTTCGTTGTCCTCCCCTAACCTCACTCTCTTCGTTGTCCTCCCCTAACCTCATTCTCTTCGCTGTCCGACCCTAACCTCACTCTCTTCGCTGTCCGACCCTAACCTCACTCTCTTCGTTGTCCGCCCCTAACCTCACTCTCTTCGCTGTCCGACCCTAACCTCACTCTCTTCGCTGTCCGACCCTAACCTCACTCTCTTCGCTGTCCGACCCTAACCTCACTCTCTTCGTTGTCCGACCCTAACCTCACTCTCTTCGTTGTCCGACCCTAACCTCACTCTCTTCGTTGTCCGACCCTAACCTCACTCTCTTCGTTGTCCGACCCTAACCTCACTCTCTTCGTTGTCCGACCCTAACCTCACTCTCTTCGTTGTCCGACCCTAACCTCACTCTCTTCGATAACACAGACAATTTGTTGATTCCTGCCAGTGACGCACTGGCGTCAGTCGTTACTATGGCAATTTAAAATGGAGCTGACCATAGCTCAAATAAACATTGTTGACGATCAAAATACTAAATATAGAGATGTTTTTGTGTTAAATGCACATGTTTAGTATTAGTGGATAGAATACATCTCTTTGTTTAGATTTACTTCCTGTAGTGTTTCCATTTCCCTTTAAGAGTTGATAGTGTTTCCATTCCCCTTTAAGAGTTGATAGTGTTTCCATTTCCCTTTAAGAGTTGATAGTGTTTCCATTCCCCTTTATGTTGATAGTGTTTCCATTCCCCTTTAAGAGTTGATAGTGTTTCCATTCCCCTTTAAGAGTTGATAGTGTTTCCATTCCCCTTTAAGAGTTGATAGTGTTTCCATTCCCCTTTATGTTGATAGTGTTTCCATTCCCCTTTATGTTGATAGTGTTTCCATTCCCCTTTAAGAGTATATAGTGTTTCCATTCCCCTTTAAGAGTTGATAGTGTTTCCATTCCCCTTTATGTTGATAGTGTTTCCATTCCCCTTTAAGAGTATATAGTGTTTCCATTCCCCTTTAAGAGTTGATAGTGTTTCCATTCCCCTTTATGTTGATAGTGTTTCCATTCCCCTTTAAGAGTATATAGTGTTTCCATTTCCCTTTAAGAGTTGATAGTGTTTCCATTCCCCTTTAAGAGTTGATAGTGTTTCCATTCCCCTTTAAGAGTTGACGGTGTGGCAGTGATGTGGGCTGTTGTGGATAAAATGCCAGGGCCAAATTCTTGTCCCAGTCTGCCCCTGCTGCTGCTCTGCTCGCTCCCACAGACTGCCTATCCTGTCCAAGACATCAAACCAAACCCGACCCGCCCCCACCTCCGTTACTCTCCCCATCCCAAAAGCAACATGTGGAGCTGCGCCTTTTGAAGTGACAAGTGGCGGCGTCGGTTGAAAGCGCAGAGAGAGACAGAGGGAGAAGCGCATTTTTATTTATTCCGTTCCCTTTCTCTTTTTCATTTCACAGCATTTCACTTAGTTAGGCTACCTTTCCCTCCTCTTTGCTTGAGTGTTGGCCTAGGCTACTTGCTACAAGTTTCTCGAATCCTTTATAGAAATTCCAATCCTTTTCAAATGACTTTTTTTCCGGGTATTATTAGTGATATCAGGGCTTGTCGGGAACTTAAATGTGATATTGCGTCATGCATCATGAGTGGAAGAAAGAGAAAGAGCTCCTCTAATGTTTTACGGTCCACATTAGCCGTATCTGATTCAGGAGAGATGCAGCGGTTGATCCGGGTGAAAACAGCCCCGGTGCTGAAATGTAGGATGGGAAACAGCCCCGGTGCTGAAATGTAGGATGGGAAACAGCCCCGGTGTTGAAATGTAGGAGCCCCGGTGGCTGTTTCCCATCCTACATTTCAGCCCCGGGGCTGTTTCCCATCCTACATTTCAGCACCGGGGCTGTTTCCCATCCTACATTTCAGCCCCGGGGCTGTTTTCCATCCTACATTTCAGCACCGGGGCTGTTTCCCATCCTACATTTCAGCCCCGGGGCTGTTTCCCATCCTACATTTCAGCCCCGGGGCTGTTTCCCATCCTACATTTCAGCCCCGGGGCTGTTTCCCATCCTACATTTCAGCACCGGGGCTGTTTCCCATCCTACATTTCAGCACCGGGGCTGTTTCCCATCCTACATTTCAGCACCGGGGCTGTTTCCCATCCTACATTTCAGCACCGGGGCTGTTTCCCATCCTACATTTCAGCACCGGGGCTGTTTCCCATCCTACATTTCAGCACCGGGGCTGTTTCCCATCCTACATTTCAGCCCCGGGGCTGTTTCCCATCCTACATTTCAGCACCGGGGCTGTTTCCCATCCTACATTTCAGCCCCGGGGCTGTTTTCCATCCTACATTTCAGCACCGGGGCTGTTTCCCATCCTACATTTCAGCCCCGGGGCTGTTTCCATCCTACATTTCAGCACCGGGGCTGTTTCCCATCCTACATTTCAGCCCCGGGGCTGTTTCCCATCCTACATTTCAGCACCGGGGCTGTTTTCCATCCTACATTTCAGCACCGGGGCTGTTTCCCATCCTACATTTCAGCCCCGGGGCTGTTTCCCATCCTACATTTCAGCACCGGGGCTGTTTCCCATCCTACATTTCAGCACCGGGGCTGTTTCCCATCCTACATTTCAGCCCCGGGGCTGTTTCTCATCCTACATTTCAGCACCGGGGCTGTTTCCCATCCTACATTTCAGCCCCGGGGCTGTTTCCCATCCTACATTTCAGCACCGGGGCTGTGATTGTGGTGAGTGTTATTCTCAGTCTCTAGATATATATTTTTTTGTGTGAAATGAAGTGGGCTGTATGATTCAAGCTTTAGGGTTAACAACTTAACGGAGTGTGTAATTTGGGCAAAATATTATATTGAGTAGACTACCCACTCAGAACTAGGCTTTATATCAGAAGATACAAGGTCAGCTTCTTTCAGGACTACTCTAGATCAATTAGTTTAGTAAAAACAACAAACAAACGTTTTGGGCCTCAGTGCTCGTATCATAAGGATACGATGGCAGAAACGTCATATTATTTTCCAACAAAATAAATTAATAAAAGCGCTATAGGCTGTCAACAACAAAAAAAGAGGACATTAATAACATGTCCTGAAATTAATCATATTATAACGATGATAATCATAATAATTTATTTTCCCAACATTTAAGGCCTATTCATTAATACACCTGCATAATTTCGTCCTAGGCCCGCTACAGGTAATGTCCAATTAAAATGCATAACTAAGTGCTTGTTGTATGAATGCATTAAATTGATCAAAAGGGACTTGAATTAATTGATTTTTGGTTACAGAATAACCTGAAAGGATTTATATAACAGGCCTGCTGGTGAATTAGTGATGTTTATATAACAGGCCTGCTAGTGAATTAGTGATGTTTACATAATATGCCTGCTGGTGAACACGCTAACGTATAGTACCACCAATACCACACTGACACACAGTTGAAGTTGGAAGTTTACATACACCTTAGCCAAATACATTTAAACTCAGTTTTTCACAATTCCTGACATTTAATCCTAGTCAAAATTCCCTGTCTTAAGTCAGTTAGGATCACCACTTTATTTTAAGAATGTGAAATGTCAGAATAATAGTAGAGGGAATGAATTCAATAGTAGAGGGAATTCTTTCAGCTTTTATTTCATCCTATTCCCAGTGGTTCAGAAGTTTACATACACTCAATTAGTATTTGGTAGCATTGCCTTTAAATTGTTTAACTTGGGTCAAATGTTTCTGGTAGCCTTCCACAAGCTTCCCACTATAAGTTGGGTGAATTTTGGCAAATTCCTCCTGACAGAGCTGGTGTAACTGAGTCAGGTTTGTAGGCCTCCTTGCTCGCACACTCTTTCAGTTCTGCCCACACATTTTCTATGGGATCGAGGTCAGGGCTTTGTGATGGCAACTCCAATATCTTGACTTTGTTGTCCTTAATCCATTTTGCCACAACTTTAGACGTACAGTGGGGCAAAAAAGTATTTAGTCAGCCACCAATTGTGCAAGTTCTCCCACTTAAAAAGATGAGAGAGGCCTGTAATTTTCATCATAGGTACACTTCAACTTTGACAGACAAAATGCGAGAAAAAAAATCCAGAAAATCACATTGTAGGATTTTTAATGAATTTATTTGGAAATTATGGTGGAAAATAAGTATTTGGTCAATAACAAAAGTTTATCTCAATATTTTGTTATATACCCTTTGTTGGCAATGACAGAGGTCAAACGTTTTCTGTAAGTCTTCACAACACTGTTGCTGGTATTTTGGCCCATTCCTCCATGCAGATCTCCTCTAGAGCAGTGATGTTTTGGGGCTGTTGCTGGGCAACACGGACTTTCAACTCCCTCCAAAGATTTTCTATGGGGTTGAGATCTGGAGACTGGCTAGGCCACTCCAGGACCTTGAAATGCTTCTTACGAAGCCACTCCTTCGTTGCCCGGGCGGTGTGTTTGGGATCATTGTCATGCTGAAAGACCCAGCCACGTTTCATCTTCAATGCCCTTGCTGATGGAAGGAGGTTTTCACTCAAAATCTCACGATACATGGACCCATTCATTCTTTCCTTTACACAGATCAGTCGTCCTGGTCCCTTTGCAGAAAAACAGCCCCAAAGCATGATGTTTCCACCCCCATGCTTCACAGTAGGTATGGTGTTCTTTGGATGCAACTCAGCATTCTTTGTCCTCCAAACACGACGAGTTGAGTTTTTACCAAAAAGTTCTATTTGTGTTTCATCTGACCATATGACATTCTCCCAATCTTCTTCTGGATCATCCAAGTGCTCTCTAGCAAACTTCAGACGGGCCTGGACATGTACTGGCTTAAGCAGGGGGACACGTCTGGAACTGCAGGATTTGAGTCCCTGGCGGCGTAGTGTGTTACTGATGGTAGGCTTTGTTACTTTGGTCCCAGCTCTCTGCAGGTCATTCACTAGGTCCCCCTGTGTGGTTCTGGGATTTTTGCTCACCGTTCTTGTGATCATTTTGACCCCACGGGGTGAGATCTTGCGTGGAGCCCCAGATCGAGGGAGATTATCAGTGGTCTTGTATGTCTTCCATTTCCTAATAATTGCTCCCACAGTTGATTTCTTTAAACCAAGCTGCTTACCTATTGCAGATTCAGTCTTCCCAGCCGGGTGCAGGTCTACAATTTTGTTTCTGGTGTCCTTTGACAGCTCTTTGGTCTTGGCCATAGTGGAGTTTGGAGTGTGACTGTTTGAGGTTGTGGACAGGTGTCTTTTATACTGATAACAAGTTCAAACAGGTGCCATTAATACAGGTAACGAGTGGAGGACAGAGGAGCCTCTTAAAGAAGAAGTTACAGGTCTGTGAGAGCCAGAAATCTTGCTTGTTTGTAGGTGACCAAATACTTATTTTCCACCATAATTTGCAAATAAATTCATTAAAAATCCTACAATGTGATTTTCTGGATTTTTTTTCTCATTTTGTCTGTCATTGTTGAAGTGTACCTATGATGAAAATTACAGGCCTCTCTCATTTTTAAGTGGGAGAACTTGCACAATTGGTGGCTGACTAAATACTTTTTTGCCCCACTGTATGCTTAGGGTCATTGTCCATTTGGAAGACCCATTTGCGACCAAGCTTTAACTTCCTGACTGATGTCTTGAGATGTTGCTTCAATATATCCACATACTTTTCCTACCTCATGATGCCATCTATTTTGTGAAGTGCACCAGACCCTCCTGCAGCAAAGTGCCCACACAACATGATGCTGCCGTGCTTCACGGTTGGGATGGTGTTCTTCGGCTAGCAGGCTTCCCCCTTTTTCCTCCAAACATAACGATGGTCATTATGGTCAAACAGTTCTATTTTTGTTTCATCAGACCAGAGGACATTTCTCCAAAAAGTAAGATCTTTGTCCCCATGTGCAGTTGTAAACCGTAGTCTGGCTTTTTTTATGGCGGTTTTGGAGCAGTGGCTTCTTCCTTGCTGAGCGGCCTTTCAGGTTATGTCGATATAGGACTCGTTTTACTGTGGATATAGATACTTTTGTACCTGTTTCCTCCAGCATTTTTACAAGGTCCTTTGCTGTTGTTCTGGGATTGATTTGCACTTTTCACACCAAAGTACGTTCATCTCTAGGAGACAGAACGCGTTTCCATCCTGAGCGGTATGATGGCTGCGTGGTCCCATGGTGTTTGTACTTGCGTACTATTGTTTGTACAGATGTACGTGGTACCTTCAGGCGTTTGGAAATTGCTCCCAAGGATGAACCAGACTTGTGGAGGTCTACAATTTTTTTTCTGAGGTCTTGACTGATTTATTTAGATTTTCCCATGATGTCAAGCAAAGAGGCACTGAGTTTGAAGGTAAGCCTTGAAATACATCCACAGGTATACCTCCAATTGACTCAAATGATCTCAATTAGCCTATCAGAAGCTTCTAAAGCCATGACATAATTTTCTGGAATTTTCCAAGCTGTTTAAAGGCACAGTCAACTTAGTGTATGTAAATTCTGACCCACTGGAATTGTGATACAGTGAATTATAAGTGAAATAATCTGTCTGTAAACAATAGTTGGAAAAATTACGTCCATAAAATACTATGAATACGACACTGCCATTGTAACGGCAGTCTACTTCGTCCTCCTCCTCAGACGAGGAGAGGCGAGAAGGATCAGAGGACCAATGTGCAGCGTGGTAATTAGACATAATGAATTTTAATAGACAAAACAAAAACACTATACAAACTGACAAAACACACTAACCGTCACAGTCCTTGCTGGTGCAGACAAAACACAAAGACAGGAAACAACCACCCACAATCCCCAACACAAAACAAGCCACCTATATATGATTCTCAATCAGGGACAACGATTGACAGCTGTCTCTGATTGAGAACCATATCAGGCTGAACATAGAAACAGACGAACTAGACACACAACATAGAATTCCCACCCAGCTCACGTCCTGACCAACACTAAACAAGCAAAACACATAAGAACTCTGGTCAGGACGTTACAGCCATAACATACTACCAATACATCTAATGATATTGCCTTCACATGAATTATGTTTGATGCATTATTTTAGAGTTATTTTCTTCATTTTATTGAAACAATAAAAATGAATAGCACATTGTCAGCTAGGCTGAATACAATCAAAGACAATAACACCAAAATATGGTGATTAAGGGCAAGAGATGGCTGTAGATAATGTTTAGGAGGCAACTATATCTCACTATTCTACTGTTTGCTCCTTTTTGGTAGTTTTACTTTAAAAGGTTAAACAGTGTGTAGTGTGCTCTTTGCTCTCCCTCAGCTAGAGGTGCCAGCTAGTGGGGGGGTTGCTGTGGTTACAGGGTCAGGTTGGCACTGTGATGAAAGAGGTGATGATGTAAAGTGTCTGCCTCTGTTACTGGCCCATGCAGATAACAGCTAATCATTCCTCAACAATGAGTCACTTTTACTTTCTAAGAATGTATTGATCGTAATCAATTGTTTTATTTGCCACTCCAGCATTATTGTGATCATGTTCATGTCAGTGGTTCTGCTTGCACCGGCTGCAGTAATGTAGTCAGGGATGATCTGTGGCTGGCTGAGTAAGGGTTAGAGGTCAGGGGTCAGGGGTTGAAGGGGGTTGAAGAGGTGATAGAATCTCTTTAACCCTCTCTAGAAGGGATGGCTGATTTTGTTATTTGGTGTTTTGTTCGTTGTTACTTGTGTTATACTGCTATGTTGCTGACTGTGTTTAGTGGGGTCAGACATCAGTCATGTGTTCCTTATATTCAATGATCCCTCCGAGGACCTTACCCCATCTCTACAACTCCTAACCCCTACCTCCCAGGACCTTACCCCATCTCTACAACTCCTAACCCCTACCTCCCAGGACCTTACCCCATCTCTACAACTCTTAACCCCTACCTCCCAGGACCTTACCCCATCTCTACAACTCCTAACCCCTACCTCCCAGGACCTTACCCCATCTCTACAACTCCTAACCCCTACCTCCCAGGACCTTACCCCATCTCTACAACTCCCTACCTCCCAGGAACTTACCCCATCTCTACAACTCCTAACCCCTACCTCCCAGGACCTTACCCCATCTCTACAACTCCTAACCCCTACCTCCCAGGACCTTACCCCATCTCTACAACTCTTAACCCCTACTTCCCAGGACCTTACCCCATCTCTACAACTCTTAACCCCTACCTCCCAGGACCTTACCCCATCTCTACAACTCCTAACCCCTACCTCCCAGGACCTTACCCCATCTCTACAACTCCTAACCCCTACCTCCCAGGACCTTACCCCATCTCTACAACTCCCTACCTCCCAGGACCTTACCCCATCTCTACAACTCCTAACCCCTACCTCCCAGGACCTTACCCCATCTCTACAACTCCTAACCCCTACCTCCCAGGACCTTACCCCATCTCTACAACTCTTAACCCCTACTTCCCAGGACCTTACCCCATCTCTACAACTCTTAACCCCTACCTCCCAGGACCTTACCCCATCTCTACAACTCCCTACCTCCCAGGACCTTACCCCATCTCTACAACTCCTAACCCCTACCTCCCAGGACCTTACCCCATCTCTACAACTCTTAACCCCTACCTCCCAGGACCTTACCCCATCTCTACAACTCCTAACCCCTACCTCCCAGGACCTTACCCCATCTCTACAACTCCTAACCCCTACCTCCCAGGACCTTACCCCATCTCTACAACTCTTAACTCCTACCTCACAGGACCTTACCCCATCTCTACAACTCTTAACCCCACACCTCACAGGACCTTACCCCATCTCTACAACTCTTAACCCCTACCTCCCAGGACCTTACCCCATCTCTACAACTCTTAACCCCTACCTCCCAGGACCTTACCCCATCTCTACAACTCCTAACCCCTACCTCCCAGGACCTTACCCCATCTCTACAACTCTTAACCCCTACCTCCCAGGACCTTATCCCATCTCTACAACTCCTAACCCCTACCTCCCAGGACCTTACCCCATCTCTACAACTCTTAACCCCTACCTCCCAGGACCTTATCCCATCTCTACAACTCCTAACCCCTACCTCCCAGGACCTTACCCCATCTCTACAACTCCTAACCCCTACCTCCCAGGACCTTACCCCATCTCTACAACTCTTAACCCCTACCTCCCAGGACCTTACCCCATCTCTACAACTCCCTACCTCCCAGGACCTTACCCCATCTCTACAACTCTTAACCCCTACCTCCCAGGACCTTACCTCATCTCTACAACTCTTAACCCCTACCTCCCAGGACCTTATCCCATCTCTACAACTCCTAACCCCTACCTCCCAGGACCTTACCCCATCTCTACAACTCCCTACCTCCCAGGACCTTACCCCATCTCTACAACTCTTAACCCCTACCTCCCAGGACCTTACCCCATCTCTACAACTCTTAACCCCACACCTCCCAGGACCTTATCCCATCTCTACAACTCCCTACCTCCCAGGACCTTACCCCATCTCTACAACTCTTAACCCCACACCTCCCAGGACCTTACCCCATCTCTACAACTCTTAACCCCACACCTCCCAGGACCTTATCCCATCTCTACAACTCCCTACCTCCCAGGACCTTACCCCATCTCTACAACTCTTAACCCCACACCTCCCAGGACCTTACCCCATCTCTACAACTCCTACCTCCCAGGACCTTACCCCATCTCTACAACTCTTAACCCCTACCTCACAGGACCTTACCCCATCTCTACAACTCCTAACCCCTACCTCACAGGACCTTACCCCATCTCTACAACTCTTAACCCCTACCTCCCAGGACCTTACCCCATCTCTACAACTCTTAACCCCTACCTCCCAGGACCTTACCCCATCTCTACAACTCTTAACCCCTACCTCCCAGGACCTTACCCCATCTCTACAACTCTTAACCCCTACCTCCCAGGACCTTACCCCATCTCTACAACTCTTAACCCCACACCTCCCAGGACCTTACCCCATCTCTACAACTCCTAACCCCTACCTCCCAGGACCTTACCCCATCTCTACAACTCCCTACCTCCCAGGACCTTATCCCATCTCTACAACTCCTAACCCCTACCTCCCAGGACCTTACCCCATCTCTACAACTCCCTACCTCCCAGGACCTTACCCCATCTCTACAACTCCTAACCCCTACCTCCCAGGACCTTACCCCATCTCTACAACTCTTAACCCCTACCTCCCAGGACCTTACCCCATCTCTACAACTCTTAACCCCTACCTCCCAGGACCTTACCCCATCACTACAACCCCCTACCTCCCAGGACCTTACCCCATCTCTACAACTCTTAACCCCTACCTCCCAGGACCTTACCCCATCTCTACAACTCTTAACCCCTACCTCCCAGGACCTTACCCCATCACTACAACCCCCTACCTCCCAGGACCTTACCCCATCACTACAACCCCCTACCTCCCAGGACCTTACCCCATCTCTACAACTCTTAACCTCTACCTCCCAGGACCTTACCCCATCTCTACAACTCTTAACCCCTACCTCCCAGGACCTTACCCCATCTCTACAACTCTTAACCCCTACCTCCCAGGACCTTACCCCATCACTACAACCCCCTACCTCCCAGGACCTTACCCCATCACTACAACCCCCTACCTCCCAGGACCTTACCCCATCTCTACAACTCTTAACCTCTACCTCCCAGGACCTTACCCCATCTCTACAACTCTTAACCCCTACCTCCCAGGACCTTATCCCATCTCTACAACTCCCTACCTCCCAGGACCTTACCCCATCTCTACAACTCTTAACCCCTACCTCCCAGGACCTTACCCCATCTCTACAACTCTTAACCTCTACCTCCCAGGACCGTACCCCTCATTTTTCCTGCCAGCTCCTCTGCCCCAGTCTAAAGACCTGTCCTTCTCTTTCTGCGTCCCAAATGGCAACCTATTCCCATAGGGCCCTGGTCTAAAGTAGTGCACTATATAGGGAATAGGGTTCTATAGGGCTCTGGTCTAAAGTAGTGCACTATATATAGGGAATAGGGTGCCATAGGGCTCTGGTCTAAAGTAGTGCACTATATAGGGAATAGGGTGCCATAGGGCCCTGGTCTAAAGTAGTGCACTATATAGGGAATAGGGTGCCATAGGGCTCTGGTCTAAAGTAGTGCACTATATAGGGAATAGGGTGCCATAGGGCTCTGGTCTAAAGTAGTGCACTATATATAGGGAATAGGGTGCCATAGGGCTCTGGTCTAAAGTAGTGCACTATATAGGGAATAGGGTGCCAATTGGGACACACACTCCCTTCGATGGCCCCTCTGGAGTAGCAGGTGAGGAGCCCCAGTCCGAAGCCCTGACTGCCCCCCTGTCCCCTCCCCCCTCTGTCCCACAGACCATTAATGCTCCCCCCTCCCCGGAACATTCTAAGGAGAGAGAGAGAAGAGAGACTAGGGTTGAGAGAGAGAGACTAGGGTTGAGAGAGAGAGGCTAGGGTTGAGAGAGAGAGGCTAGGGTTGAGAGAGAGAGGCTAGGGTCGAGAGAGAGAGACTAGGGTTGAGAGAGAGAGGCTAGGGTTGAGAGAGAGAGGCTAGGGTTGAGAGAGAGAGACTAGGGTTGAGAGAGAGAGGCTAGGGTTGAGAGAGAGAGGCTAGGGTTGAGAGAGAGAGGCTAGGGTTGAGAGAGAGAGGCTAGGGTTGAGAGAGAGGCTAGGGTTGAGAGAGAGAGGCAGTAGAGAGAGAGAGAGAGAGGCAGTAGAGAGAGGGAGAGAGAGAGAGAGAGAAAGGCAGTAGAGGTAGTAGAGCGAGAGAGAGGCTAGGGTTGAGAGAGAGAGGCTAGGGTTGAGAGAGAGAGGCTAGGGTTGAGAGAGAGAGGCTAGGGTTGAGAGAGAGAGGCTAGGGTTGAGAGAGAGAGGCAGTAGAGAGAGAGAGAGAGAGGCAGTAGAGAGAGAGAGAGAGGCAGTAGAGAGAGAGAGAGAGAGGCAGTAGAGGCAGTAGAGAGAGAGAGAGAGGCTAGGGTTGAGAGAGAGGGGCTAGGGTTGAGAGATAGAGGCTAGGGTTGAGAGAGAGGAGCTAGGGTTGAGAGAGAGAGGCTAGGGTTGAGAGAGAGAGGCAGTAGAGAGAGAGAGAGGTAGAGGCAGTAGAGCGAGAGCGAGAGAGAGAGAGAGGCTAGGGTTGAGAGAGAGGGGCTAGGGTTGAGAGAGAGAGGCTAGGGTTGAGAGAGAGAGAGGCAGTAGAGAGAGAGGCAGTAGAGGTAGAGAGAGAGGTAGAGAGAGAGGTAGAGAGAGAGGTAGAGAGAGAGGTAGAGGCAGTAGAGAGAGAGAGGTAGAGGCAATAGAGAGAGAGTCTGTCTCAGAAGAAGATAGGAGGAATGAGTGGAGAGGGAAGGTATTGGGTTGAATGTCCAGGGTGTTAGTTAGTGAGGTGTAGGTTGCATCACTAGAGAGTGAGCAGAGCGCTGCTTCTCCTCACGACCACACATTACACCGAGCATTTCTCTGTTGCCATGGAAGAAGACTGGTCCAGTCCTCCCCACTGAGGCTGCCAGACACCATTATATATTATATTTCTAGTTTATATTATAGTTCAGTATAGTTCTAGTTATATTATAGTTCAGTATAGTTCTAGTTATATTATAGTTCAGTATAGTTCTAGTTATATTATAGTTCAGTATAGTTCTAGTTATATTATAGTTCAGTATAGTTCTAGTTATATTATAGTTCAGTATAGTTCTAGTTTATATTATAGTTCAGTATAGTTCTAGTTTATATTATAGTTCAGTATAGTTCAGTATAGTTCTAGTTATATTATAGTTCAGTATAGTTCAGTATAGTTCTAGTTATATTATAGTTCAGTATAGTTCTAGTTTATATTATAGTTCAGTATAGTTCTAGTTTATATTATAGTTCAGTATAGTTCTAGTTATATTATAGTTCAGTATAGTTCTAGTTATATTATAGTCAGTATAGTTCTAGTATATTTAGTAGTATAGTTCAGTATAGTTCTAGTTATATTATATTCAGTATAGTTAGTAGTTCTAGTTATTATAGTTCAGTATAGTTGTAGTTTATATTATAGTTCAGTATAGTTCTAGTTATATTATAGTTCAGTATAGTTCTAGTTATATTATAGTTCAGTATAGTTCTAGTTATATTATAGTTCAGTATAGTTCAGTATAGTTCTAGTTATATTATAGTTCAGTATAGTTCTAGTTTATATTATAGTTCAGTATAGTTCTAGTTATATTATAGTTCAGTATAGTTCAGTATAGTTCTAGTTATATTATAGTTCAGTATAGTTCTAGTTATATTATAGTTCAGTATAGTTCTAGTTATATTATAGTTCAGTATAGTTCTAGTTATATTATAGTTCAGTATAGTTCTAGTTATATTATAGTTCAGTATAGTTCTAGTTATATTATAGTTCAGTATAGTTCAGTATAGTTCTAGTTATATTATAGTTCAGTATAGTTCTAGTTATATTATAGTTCAGTATAGTTCTAGTTATATTATAGTTTAGTATAGTTCTAGTTATATTATAGTTCAGTATAGTTCTAGTTATATATAAGTTCAGTATGTTCTAGTTTTATATAGTTCAGTATACCAGTAGTTCAGTATAGTTCTAGTTATATTATAGTTCAGTATAGTTCTAGTTATATTATAGTTCAGTATAGTCAGTATAGTTCTAGTTATATAAATTCAGTATAGTTGTAGTTTATATTATAGTTCAGTATAGTTCTAGTTTATATTATAGTTCAGTATAGTTCTAGTTATATTATAGTTCAGTATAGTTCTAGTTTATATTATAGTTCAGTAAAGTTCTAGTTATAGTATAGTTCAGTATAGTTCAGTATAGTGCAGTATAGTTCAGTATAGTTCTAGTTTATATTATAGTTCAGTATAGTTCAGTATAGTTCTAGTTTATATTATAGTTCAGTATAGTTCTAGTTATAGTATAGTTCAGTATAGTTCAGTATAGTTTCAGTATAGTTCAGTTATAGTTCAGTATAGTTCTTAGTTTATATATAGTTCAGTATAGTTCTAGTTATAGTATAGTCAGTATAGTTCAGTATAGTTCAGTATAGGTTAGTATATTATAGTTCAGTATAGTTCTAGTTTATATTATAGTTCAGTATAGTTCTAGTTTATATTATAGTTCAGTATAGTTCTAGTTATAGTATAGTTCAGTATAGTTCAGTATAGTTCAGTATAGTTCAGTATAGTTCAGTATAGTTCTAGTTTATATTATAGTTCAGTATAGTTCTAGTTATAGTATAGTTCAGTATAGTTCAGTATAGTTCTAGTTTATATTATAGTTCAGTATAGTTCTAGTTATATTATAGTTCAGTATAGTTCTAGTTATTAGAGTTCAGTATAGTTCAGTATAGTTATTTTAGATATTTATAGTTCAGTATAGTTCAGTATAGTTCTAGTTATATTATAGTCAGTATAGTTCAGTATAGTTCTAGTTATATTAATATTCAGTATAGTTCTAGTTATAGTATAGTTCAGTATAGTTCAGTATAGTTCTAGTTAATTATAGTTCAGTATAGTTCTAGTTATAGTTATTTCTATAAGTTAGTTCTTTATAATTATAGTTCAGTATAG
>NW_024061558.1:0-10000 GCF_016432855.1 Salvelinus namaycush
GAGAGAGAGAGAGAGAGAGAGAGAAGAGTGACTAGGAACTTAGGGAGTACATCCATCCACGAAAAAAACATTTGCATATTCAACTGTCACAGTGGCTTAGATCCAATAGCGGTGGTGTATCAATCAATCCCTCTCAACGCAGAGAGAGAAACCGTGTCTTATGATTACTGGAGAGGGAAATAAACATGATACATGATTTTGCTCTTGAAATTTGCATGATGGGTATATTGCTGTCCTGATACAGATAAGCTTCACAGTGGTACCATTTTATTATTCACTCACGTAGAGATCAAATCAGTACATCACAACTTGAGATGCATAGAGTTTAGTTTTCATCACCTAGTTTCCCATCCAAACGTGTCAAGCCCATCTCAGAGGAGGGTTCCACACACAGGAGCATATTAAGGATGGATGCAGGCACCACATATCAGAACTAAACCACTGTTAACTTTCACTTCTCTGTAGCACAGGAGAACTGCTTCAGTAAACAAAGAGAAGAACAGGAAACATATTAAATAATGTCCCTCTTCTCACAGTCAGAGACGACTGTTCACCCTCTTCTATTCAAACCTCCTCCTACGTCAGAGACGACTGTTCACCCTCTTCTATTCAAACCTCCTCCTACGTCAGAGACGACTGTTCACCCTCTTCTATTCAAACCTCCTCCTACGTCAGAGACGACTGTTCACCCTCTTCTATTCAAAACCTCCTCCTACGTCAGAGACGACTGTTCACCCTCTTCTATTCAAACCTCCTCCTACGTCAGAGACGACTGTTCACCCTCTTCTATTCAAACCTCCTCCTACGTCAGAGACGACTGTTCACCCTCTTCTATTCAAACCTCCTCCTACGTCAGAGACGACTGTTCACCCTCTTCTATTCAAAACCTCCTCCTACGTCAAGATGACTGTTCACCCTCTTCTATTCAAACCTCCTCCTACGTCAGAGACGACTGTTCACCCTCTTCTATTCAACCTCCTCCTACGTCAGAGACGACTGTTCACACCTCTTCTATTCAAACCTCCTCCTACGTCAGAGACGACTGTTCACCCTCTTCTATTCAAACCTCCTCCTACGTCAGAGACGACTGGTTCACCCTCTTCTATTCAAACCTCCTCCTAACGTCAGAGGCGTCTGTTCACCCTCTTCTATTCAAACCTCCTCCTACGTCAGAGACGACTGTTCACCCTCATTCTATTCAAAACCTCCTCCTACGTCAGAGACGACTGTTCACACCTCTTCTATTCAAACCTCCTCCTACGTCAGAGGCGTCTGTTCACCCTCTTCTATTCAACCTCCTCCTACGTCAGAGACGACTGTTCACCCTCTTCTATTCAAACCTCCTCCTACGTCAGAGACAACTGTTCACCCTCTTCTATTCAAACCTCCTCCTACGTCAGAGATGACTGTTCACCCTCTTCTATTCAAACCTCCTCCTACGTCAGAGACGACTGTTCACCCTCTTCTATTCAAACCTCCTCCTACGTCAGAGACGACTGTTCACCCTCTTCAAACCTCCTCCTACGTCACAGACGACTGTTCACCCTCTTCTATTCAAACCTCCTCCTACGTCAGAGACGACTGTTCACCCTCTTCTATTCAAACCTCCTCCTACGTCGAGATGACTGTTCACCCTCTTCTATTCAAACCTCCTCCTACGTCAGAGACGACTGTTCACCCTCTTCTATTCAAACCTCCTCCTACGTCAGAGACGACTGTTCACCCTCTTCTATTCAAACCTCCTCCTACGTCAGAGACGACTGTTCACCCTCTTCAAAACCTCCTCCTACGTCACAGACGACTGTTCACCCTCTTCTATTCAAACCTCCTCCTACGTCAGAGACGACTGTTCACCCTCTTCTATTCAAACCTCCTCCTACGTCAGAGATGACTGTTCACCCTCTTCTATTCAAACCTCCTCCTACGTCACAGACGACTGTTCACCCTCTTCTATTCAAACCTCCTCCTACGTCAGTACGACTGTTCACCCTCTTCTATTCAAACCTCCTCCTACGTCAGAGACGACTGTTCACCCTCTTCTATTCAAACCTCCTCCTACGTCCATATGAGAACCAAATACAATTACTGAGAAATATTAACTTCTGTGGCACAAATCAAAGCTTTTATCATAAACACATATAGTGTAGATAACAGCAGTTCCTTTTCAACGGGAGATGTAATATCTGCTGAGACCAACGGATTATAATGTATATTATTATCATAAAGTCAGGAGAATATAGATCTTAGGATAATAACACAGTCAGGCAGGAACTCACACAGGCTGCAATGGAACGACTCCATTCAATATTTCTCTCTCTCTCTCTCTCTCTCTCTCTCTCTCTCTCTCTCTCTCTCTCTCTCTCTCTCTCTCTCTCTCTCTCTCTCTCTCTCTCTCTCTCTCTCTCTCTCTCTCTCTCTCTCTCTCTCTCTCTCTCTCCTCTCTCTCTCTCTCTCTCATCTCTCTCTGTCTCTCTCTCTCTCTCCTCTCTCTCTCTCTCTCTTAAACTCTGTTTACAGAGACAGTGAGATTGTGATCACTTTTAATTTCCCCAGAGAAAAATATGAGCAGGCGAAACAACACGCTCCGGCTCAAACACACACACACACACACACACACACACACACACACACACACACACACACACACACACACACACACACACACACACACACACACACACACACACACACACACACACACACACACACACACACACACACACACACACACAGCAAAATATAGAAAATATTGGTGAATGTGTCAGATTCATTGGCAGTCTTGCTTATCTCTAAGAACAAACATTCATTAAAGCGTAGAGTGTTGGTGTGTGTGTATGTTTGTCTGTGCCAAAACATTGCGGAATATCTCTGATCTCACATCCTCCTACGGTAACAACTAACAACAGACCAGGAACAGACCAGGGTTACCACACTATACCCATACCTCTCTCTCTGAGAACATACAGTCCATACCAGCTGTCTCCTATCCTCCTTCACACTCCCTCTCCTCCTCTCCCCCGCTCTCTCTCTCTCTGAGAACATAGTCCATACCAGCTGGCTCATATCCTCCTTCACACTCCCTCCCCTCCCCTCCTCTCCCCCGCTCTCTCTCTCTCTGAGAACATAGTCCATACCAGCTGGCTCATATCCTCCTTCACACTCCCTCCCCTCCCCTCCTCTCCCCCGCTCTCTCTCTCTCTGAGAACATAGTCCATACCAGCTGTCTCCTATCCTCCTTCACACTCCCTCCCCTCCTCTCCCCCCTACTCTCTCTCTCTCTGCCTGTCGCTCTCTCTCTCTCTCTCTCTGCCTGGCTCTCTCTGTCTGTCTCTATCTCTCTCTGCATGTCTCTCTCTCTCATTCATTCTCTCTCTCTCTCTCCTCTCTCACTCTCCATCTCCGCTTCTCTCTTTCGTTCAGTCAGTCACACATTGAGGCGTGTGGGTGTTTACAGTATCACTAATGGTGGTGAAATGCACAGACAGATGTGCTGCTAAGAGCTGCCGGGTGTGTGAGACTAACCCCACCTGCCATAACTCCCCCTGCCTGCCCATTCTACCCCTAACTCCCCCTGCCTTCCCATTCTACCCCTAACTCCCCCTGCCTGCCCATTCTACCCCTAACTCCCCCTGCCTGCCCATTCTACCCCTAACTCCCCCTGCCTGCCCATTCTACCCCTAACTCCCCCTGCCTGCCCATTCTACCCCTAACTCCCCCTGCCTGCCCATTCTACCCCTAACTCCCCCTGCCTTCCCATTCTACCCCTAACTCCCCCTGCCTTCCCATTCTACCCCTAACTCCCCCTGCCTGCACATTCTACCCCTAACTCCCCCTGCCTGCCCATTCTACCCCTAACTCCCCCTGCCTTCCCATTCTACCCCTAACTCCCCCTGCCTTCCCATTCTACCCCTAACTCCCCCTGCCTGCACATTCTACCCCTAACTCCCCCTGCCTGCCCATTCTACCCCTAACTCCCCCTGCCTGCCCATTCTACCCCTAACTCCACCTGCCTGCCCATTCTACCCCTAACTCCCCCTGCCTGCCCATTCTACCCCTAACTCCCCCTAGCTCCCCCTAACTCCCCCTGCCTGCCCATTCTACCCCTAACTCCCCCTGCCTGCCCATTCTACCCCTAACTCCCCCTGCCTTCCCATTCTACCCCTAACTCCCCTAGCTACCCCTCCTCCCCATAACTCCCCCTGCCTGCCCATTCTACCCCTAACTCCCCCTGCCTGCCCATTCTACCCCTAACTCCCCCTGCCTTCCCATTCTACCCCTAACTCCCCCTGCCTGCCCATTCTACCCCACCTCCCCTAACTCCCCCTGCCTACCCATTCTACCCCTAACTCCCACTGCCTGCCCATTCTACCCCTAACTCCCCCTGCCTTCCCATTCTACCCCTAACTCCCCCTGTCTGCCCATTCTACCCCTAACTCCCCCTGCCTGCCCATTCTACCCCTAACTCCCCCTGCCTGCCCATTCTACCCCTAACTCCCCCTGCCTGCCCATTCTACCCCTAACTCCCCCTGCCTACCCATTCTACCCCTAACTCCCCCTGCCTGCCCATTCTACCCCTAACTCCCCCTGCCTGCCCATTCTACCCCTAACTCCCCTTGCCTTCCCATTCTACCCCTAACTCCCCCTGCCTGCCCATTCTACCCCTAACTCCCCCTGCCTGCCCATTCTACCCCTAACTCCCCCTGCCTTCCCATTCTACCCCTAACTCCCCCTGTCTGCCCATTCTACCCCTAACTCCCCCTGCCTACCCATTCTACCCCTAACTCCCCCTGCCTACCCATTCTACCCCTAACTCCCCCTGCCTTCCCATTCTACCCCTAACTCCCCCTGTCTGCCCATTCTACCCCTAACTCCCCCTGCCTTCCCATTCTACCCCTAACTCCCCCTGCCTGCCCATTCTACCCCATAACTCCCCCTGCCTTCCCATTCTACCCCTAACTCCCCCTGCCTGCCCATTCTACCCCTAACTCCCCCTGCCTGCCCATTCTACCCCTAACTCCCCCTGCCTTCCCATTCTACCCCTAACTCCCCCTGCCTGCCCATTCTACCCCTAACTCCCTCGAGCTACCCCTCCTCCCCATAACTCCCCCTGCCTGCACATTCTACCCCTAACTCCCTCGAGCTACCCCTCCTCCCCATAACTCCCCCTGCCTGCACATTCTACCCCTAACTCCCCCTGCCTTCCCATTCTACCCCTAACTCCCCCTGCCTTCCCATTCTACCCCTAACTCCCCCTGCCTTCCCATTCTACCCCTAACTCCCCCTGCCTGCCCATTCTACCCCTAACTCCCCCTGCCTTCCCATTCTACCCATAACTCCCCCTGCCTGCTCATTCTACCCCTAACTCCCCCTGCCTGCCCATTCTACCCCACCTCCCCTAACTCCCCCTGCCTGCCCATTCTACCCCTAACTCCCCCTGCCTGCCCATTCTACCCCTAACTCCCCCTACCTTCCCATTCTACCCCTAACTCCCCCTGTCTGCCCATTCTACCCCTAACTCCCCCTGCCTGCCCATTCTACCCCTAACTCCCCCTACCTTCCCATTCTACCCCTAACTCCCCCTGTCTGCCCATTCTACCCCTAACTCCCCCTGCCTGCCCATTCTACCCCTAACTCCCCCTGCCTGCCCATTCTACCCCACCTCCCCTAACTCCCCCTGCCTGCCCATTCTACCCCTAACTCCCCCTGCCTGCCCATTCTACCCCTAACTCCCCCTTCCTCCCCCTACTCCCCCTTCCTCCCCCATCTATTCCTAACTCCCCCTAACTCCCTCTTCCTCCCCCACCTACCCCTGAATCCCTCTTCCTTCCCCACCTGTGTTCTTACCTGTCTCACATCTCTTCCCAGTGAACCCCTGCTGACAGATACAGGTGTCCGGGTTTACACAGGATCCTCCGTTCTGGCACAAACCATCACACAAAGCTGGGGGGTACATAGGAGGGAGGAATTAGTCTCGATTGAGCTACTAACAGCAAGTGCATACAGCAGCTGGACAGATGATGCTATGATGTATCCTTCCTAGACATATAGTAACTGGACAGATGATGCTATGTTGGGTCCTTCCTAGACATACAGGAACTAGACAGATGATGCTATATTGGGTCCTTCCTAGACATACAGTAACTGGACAGATGATGCTATGTTGGGTCCTTCCTAGACATACAGTAACTGGACAGATGATGCTATATTGGGTCCTTCCTAGACATACAGTAACTGGACAGATGATGCTATGTTGGGTCCTTCCTAGACATACAGTAACTGGACAGATGATGCTATATTGGGTCCTTCCTAGACATACAGTAACTGGACAGATGATGCTATATTGGGTCCTTCCTAGACATACAGTAACTGGACAGATGATGCTATGTTGGGTCCTTCCTAAACATACAGTAACTGGACAGATGATGCTATATTGGGTCCTTCCTAGACATACAGTAACTGGACAGATGATGCTATATTGGGTCCTTCCTAAACATACAGTAACTGGACAGATGATGCTATATTGGGTCCTTCCTAAACATACAGTAACTGGACAGATGATGCTATTTGGGAAACGCTGATTTGGTGGATGCAAAGACAGGTGTTGTTGAAATGTAGTGTATCTGTAACGGCTGTATCTTGAAGTGTCTGTTTTATTGAATCGCCATGTTGATTTGGGAATGATCTGTTCCCAGGGCACCATTAAGAATGAGACCCTGGTCTCCATTGGGCCCCTGAATAAAATCAATTAGATGTTAAAGTGTCTGTGCAGAGACAGAGAGACACAGGAAGGAAGTGTGTGTGTGTGTGTGTGTGTGTGTGTGTGTGTGTGTGTGTGTGTGTGTGTGTGTGTGTGTGTGTGTGTGTGTGTGTGTTTGTGTGTGTGTGTGTGTGTGTGTGTGTGTGTGTGTGTGTGTGTGTGTGTGTGTGTGTGTGTGTGTGTGTGTGTATGTGTCCGCGAGTGTGTGCGTCAACCGCACGTGTGTACTTAATGCGCAAGTGTGTGTACATGAGTGCGTATCCTGAGAGTATAAAGTGTGTATGTATACGTGTGTGTGTCTCACCTCTGCAGACTGTCCCGTTGCCTACATAGCCTGGTTTACAGGAGCAGCTGTGGCCCCCCACCGTGTTGAAACAGATGGCATGCTCATCACAGCTGTGAAGACCTGTCGTACACTCATCATGCTCTGGATGGAGACAAGAAGAGGAGGATAACTACACTGATAACACACACACACTTCCATTCAACCCCTCTATCTATACAGTAGTCAGCTAGTAAGTGTATGTTTGAGTGTGTGTGTGTGTGTGTGTGTGTGTGCGTGCGTGCGTGCGTGCGTGCGTGCGTGCGTGCGTGCGTGCGTGCGTGCGTGCGTGCGTGTGAGCATGCTGCTCTGTACGTCAATCTTCCAATCCCTTCAACTGGCCCCAGATTAAAAAGAGATGGGGAAAGTAGAAAATCCTGTTTGGCTCAATTTGATGGTCTGAAAACATTTTGAAAACATGTGATTCTCTGATGTCTAAGATCCTTAACAGACAGAATGAACATGTCCCTCAGGTAACCAGGGAAGAAAGAGAAACGCTCTTACTTGGCAGGAAAGTGGTGTCATGACGTTGGGTTGGGGGTAGGTTTACGACAGTCATAAATACCTCTTTCCCCCTTTTTCTCTCTCCCCACTATAACTGATGTGACATAAGGAAACCCATGGGTTAACATAGAGATTCTGGGTAACATCAGAAGTTGGGGGAAATGAACTATATTCTGGTAATCCAACCAACTGTACATATGCGGTGGTACTTAAGGTATATTATGTCAGTTCGGTTGCCCTCTGACACATTCTCATCAATGATAGAATGACATAAACGCTACTGTGAAAAGTCTAAACGTCAGAGGTATCGGATTCACATGGAATTGTTGTTTAATTCAAATGTTTGAATATGACATTGTTTGTGAAGAGGTGAAATGTAATTTTACCTTCCAAATGAGAGATCTGTGTTTTCATAAATTTGGCTTCTGCTCAACCAGGGGCCCGCCCCTGTGAAGAGACCTGGGTAATAGACTTTTCAGACACACCCCTCTCCCTCCACTATATAAAGCCAGAGACAAGAATATAACTTCCTGTTCCGGGTACTCTAGGATGACGATCCAGGGTCAGAATGGTTCAGATAATCACTATAGATGAAGCCAACATCAGCATGGACTTTGATTGTGAATGGTATGAACTTTGAACTCGTGTTCACTACAGAAGTGATATCTCCTAGCCGTTGAGTTGGCAACAGCTGCTACAAACGCAGGTTAGGAAGGACAGTCCGAGTATCCCGTCTTCCACACACAACGTTACTACAAAGTATCCCGTGACAACCAGAGACATTCTCCAAAAGACAGAGGACTCGGGTTGGCGATACGTTCTTCCATCTACCACCAACCTACTGAAGCGCAGCTCAGAGTAAATATGTATTGCATTTTCTTTCTCAAATGGGCGGTAATTTAGAATGCATCAGATACTGATTTACGAGAGCACAGCTTTTGCCCTGTTCCGAATCTCCCGCTCTTTCACTAAGACTCAGCCCATTCCCTTTGTGTAACAAGCTGTCATATCTATTCCGCCCGCTAGGGACGTTTTCTGTATGACGTAATTTGTGATCAAGTTATGATCTAATTGTATATGTGTGATTCTGTGTGATTGGTTAGGTATTTAGTAAATAAATAATTAAACCCAATTTTGTATTGCTGATTCAACTTGTTAGCCAGGATTCTTGCAGATAATCAAGGACTTACAACTTTCAGATGAGACTGAATATAATGACGATTAATGTGACGGCTATTTAGTAAAATATTACAAAATCTTTAAGAGTTTATTCGAAAGATAACAGCTCTATAAATATTCTTTCGTGGTGTCCCTCTCTAGTTAATTAATATTTACATGATTAGTTCAATCAGGTAATATTAATTACGGAGAAATAATTTTATAGAATAGCATGTCATAGCAATCAATCTGGCATAGTCAAAGACACGACAGTGGGAAATCAAAACTTCAAAAATAAAAAAAATTCCTCTTTGAAAAGACTCTGAGGTAGATGTGTGAGAAAGAGAGAGAGAGTAGAGAGAGAGAGAAAGAGAGAGTGAGAGACAGAGAGAGAGAGAGAGAGAGAGAGAGAGAGAGAGAGAGAGAGAGAGAGAGAGAGAGAGAGAGAGAGAGAGAGAGAGACAGCGAGAAAAAAAGAGAGAGAGAGAGAGAGAGAGAGAGAGAGAGAGAGGTCATTATTCCTTAATAAAGTCCTTAATAAAGATGAAAATGAAAAGCAGCTGATTGTTATTAGAACCAATGAGAACCAGAGAGACTAGACATCTCTCTCTATATTAAACTACTCTGACAGAAATACCTAGACATAACTGATTAGAGTTAAGCTACAGATAACACTATATCATATGAAAAGCCAGGCTACAGCAGCCTGAATATCTAACAGACTCAGAGTGATGTGAACGGGAAAAAGCAACACTAACTGGCTGACATATAATATTCACCTGAAAGAGTACTCTGACTGACTGTCAATGTGTAGTCGATGATAATGTATGTTTAATCACCATTGAGAGCTAACCCTGATTTAACCCATCAATCATATGATAACTATTTTGCTACAGCCTGTTAAGAATGAATAAAGAGCTTGACTTCACTACGCTGAGGTGTCCCACTGTCTCTCACTGCATATGTGAGAGGGTTACCTGCGGCGGTGTGTGTGCGTGCGTGCGTGCGTGCGTGCGTGCGTGCGTGCGTGCGTGCGTGCGTGCGTGCGTACATATGTGAGGGACCCGCGGCGGTGTGTATGTGTCTCTGTGTGTGTCTCTGTGTGTGTGTGTGTATGTGGCGATGTGGGCAGCGGTGTGTGTGTGTGTGTGGGCTCGACGCCTCAGGCTGTTAACTACATATGACAGGGGTCCTGTCCACCACGATGAGAGGCAGCCGGCCGTGACAGTGGGAATGACACCAATTACCCTCTGTAATTA
>NW_024061558.1:15000-30000 GCF_016432855.1 Salvelinus namaycush
ATCTGGATTGTACAATATTTGCACATTCTTCAAGCTCTGTCAAGTTGGTTGTTGATCATTGCTAGACAGACATTTTCAAGTCGATTTAAGTCAAAATTGTAACGAGCCCACTTAGTAACATTCGTCTTGATAAGCAACTCCAGTGTATATTTGGCCTTGTGTTTTAGGTTATTGTCCTGCTATTCCATTAATTTTATCCCCCCCAAAAACTCGCTAGTCCTTGCCGATGACAAGCATACCCATAACATGATGCAGCCACCGCCATGCCGGAAAATATGAATAGTGGTACTCAGTGATGTGTTGTATTTGATTTTCCCTAAACATAACACTTTGTATTCAGGACATAAAGTTAATTTCTTTGCCATATTTTTTGCAGTTTTACTTTAGTGCCTTACTTTAAACAGGATGCATGTTTTGGAATATTTTTAGTCTGTACAGGATTCCTTCTTTTTCACTCTGTCATTTGGTCAATATTGTGGAGTAACTACAATGTTGTTGATCCATCTTCATTTTTCACAGCCATTAAACTCTGTAACTGTTTTAAAGTCGCCATTGGCCTCATGGTGAATTCCCTTTGCAGTTTCCTTCCTCTCCGGGAACTGAGTTAGGAAGGACGCCTGTATCTTTGAGGTGAGCGGGTGTATTGTTACACCATCCAAAGTGTAATTAATAACTTCCCCATACACAGAATAGTAAAGTGATGTGGTACTGTACGAAACATTTACAATTGAGATAACCATCAAAGCGACAGGTTGTGTTAGCAGAACAATTCGATTTTCAAAGAGATAGCTATGAGGGATACAGCCAAGAGATGAGATACCAAATTAAACATCTTTTAAATGTCAACATCATCATAGCCCCTATTCAGTTGCCTGAGGAAGCAATGCTATTTCCAGAGGCATATGTGGGCATTGCAAACGTGGGCAAGACAAGTCTCCACAGTCACAACATCCCACAGCATCTACCAAATTATAAGAACATATGAGAACAAACAAATGTGTTATAAAATATATAAATAAGAACGCTAGAACGTTTTGTCCCAGCAATGTGGAAATGTGTCTTTGGCCAGTCTTTCCTGTTGGCTTCACAGCAGATTTAGTAATGAAGTCACGATTAGTAATACAGTCGTTCTAGTAATAAAGTCATTCTGTACAGAGAGCTCCGTCACTTACCAAAGAAACAGAACAGATAGAAGCTGTGACTAAACTCCATGCCATCTGCTTCCAGTGTGAAGGAGCTAAATTACCTAGCATTAGAGATATTATCTTTATAATTACTGATCCACAGCAAATGTGCCATGTCAACCCCACTGAGACTCTCTCTCGCTCTCTCTCTCTCTCTCTCTCTCTCTCTCTCTCTCTCTCTCTCTCTCTCTCTCTCTCTCTCTCTCTCTCTCTCTCTCCTCTCCTCTCTCTCAAAGTCCTCTGAGGTTAGAGCAGACATGTTTGAATTAGTCATGAACATAAGACCAGATCATAAGACCAACATAGCAGCTAACCTCTAATGTTAGCCCACTTCTCAAACAAACAACCATGATGTCAAATCATGCAATGTAAGGTAAAGTAGCTTTACTCTGATCAATAATACTGTCATTTGTAGAGGTCTGGCCTGCAGACAGTGTGTGTGCCCATGCAGATGTATGTGTTTAACTGGTGTGTCTGTGTGTGTGTGTGTGTGTGTGTGTGTGTGTGTGTGTGTGTGTGTGTGTGTGTGTGTGTGTGTGTGTGTGTGTGTGTGTGTGTGTGTGTGTGTGTGTGTGTGTGTGTGTGTGTGTGTGTGTGTGTGTGTGTGGGTGGCTCACCTGTGCAGGAATAGTCATCGATCCGGATGTATCCAGTGTGGCAGATGCACATGAAGGATCCTGGAGTATTGACACACATGGTGTTCTCTCTGCAGTAGTGCTTCCCCTCAGCACACTCATCAATATCTGGAATACAGACCAACGGGTCAAACAGACTGTTACAGGAAGGTCAATAAGACCCAGACCCTCCCCCAGGCGATACGATTAAGAACCAGTGTCCTGCACACAGATGAAGCCTATACCTGGTTCTTCCTAGTCTATAGCATATACCATAGGACATAGCTGTATAGTGGACCCCCCAATGTCTAGAACATGGAAAGTGATGAACTGTTGTGTAACAATATATGTGTGTATTCCACCCACCAACTAGTCTCTGTTTCATCAACCACCAGCTAGTCTCTTATGACAGACTGTTACATCAACCACCAGCTAGTCTCTTATGACAGACTGTTACATCAACCACCAGCTAGTCTCTTATAACAGACTGTTACATCAACCACCAGCTAGTCTCTGTTACATCAACCACCAGCTAGCCTCTTATAACAGACTGTTACATCAACCACCAGCTAGTCTCTGTTACATCAACCACCAGCTAGTCTCTGTTTCATCAACCACCAGCTAGTCTCTGTTTCATCAACCACCAGCTAGTCTCTGTTACATCAACCACCAGCTAGTCTCTGTTTCATCAACCACCAGCTAGTCTCTGTTACATCAACCACCAGCTAGTCTCTTATAACAGACTGTTACATCAACCACCAGCTAGCCTCTTATAACAGACTGTTACATCAACCACCAGCTAGTCTCTGTTTCATCAACCACCAGCTAGCCTCTTATAACAGACTGTTACATCAACCACCAGCTAGTCTCTGTTTCATCAACCACCAGCTAGTCTCTTATAACAGACTGTTACATCAACCACCAGCTAGCCTCTTATAACAGACTGTTACATCAACCACCAGCTAGTCTCTGTTTCATCAACCACCAGCTAGTCTCTGTTTCATCAACCACCAGCTAGTCTCTGTTACATCAACCACCAGCTAGTCTCTTATGACAGACTGTTACATCAACCACCAGCTAGTCTCTTATAACAGACTGTTACATCAACCACCAGCTAGTCTCTTATAACAGACTGTTACATCAACCACCAGCTAGTCTCTTATGACAGACTGTTACATCAACCACCAGCTAGTCTCTTATGACAGACTGTTACATCAACCACCAGCTAGTCTCTTATGACAGACTGTTACATCAACCACCAGCTAGTCTCTTATGACAGACTGTTACATCAACCACCAGCTAGTCTCTTATAACAGACTGTTACATCAACCACCAGCTAGCCTCTTATAACAGACTGTTACATCAACCACCAGCTAGTCTCTTATGATATACTGTTACATCAACCACCAGCTAGTCTCTTATGACAGACTGTTACATCAACCACCAGCTAGTCTCTTATGACAGACTGTTACATCAACCACCAGCTAGTCTCTTATGACAGACTGTTACATCAACCACCAGCTAGCCTCTTATAACAGACTGTTACATCAACCACCAGCTAGTCTCTTATGATATACTGTTACATCAACCACCAGCTAGTCTCTTATGACAGACTGTTACATCAACCACCAGCTAGTCTCTTATGACAGACTGTTACATCAACCACCAGCTAGCCTCTTATAACAGACTGTTACATCAACCACCAGCTAGTCTCTTATGATATACTGTTACATCAACCACCAGCTAGTCTCTTATGACAGACTGTTACATCAACCACCAGCTAGTCTCTTATGACAGACTGTTACATCAACCACCAGCTAGTCTCTTATGACAGACTGTTACATCAACCACCAGCTAGTCTCTTATAATAGACTGTTTCATCAACCACCAGCTAGTCTCTTATGACAGACTGTTACATCAACCACCAGCTAGTCTCTGTTACATCAACCACCAGCTAGTCTCTTATGACAGACTGTTACATCAACCACCAGCTAGTCTCTTATGACAGACTGTTACATCAACCACCAGCTAGTCTCTTATGACAGACTGTTTCATCAACCACCAGCTAGTCTCTTATGACAGACTGTTACATCAACCACCAGCTAGTCTCTTATAACAGACTGTTTCATCAACCACCAGCTAGTCTCTTATAACAGACTGTTTCATCAACCACCAGCTAGTCTCTGTTACATCAACCACCAGCTAGTCTCTTATGACAGACTGTTACATCAACCACCAGCTAGTCTCTTATAACAGACTGTTACATCAACCACCAGCTAGTCTCTGTTACATCAACCACCAGCTAGTCTCTTATGACAGACTGTTACATCAACCACCAGCTAGTCTCTTATGACAGACTGTTACATCAACCACCAGCTTGTCTCTTATGATAGACTGTTACATCAACCACCAGCTAGTCTCTTATGACAGACTGTTACATCAACCACCAGCTAGTCTCTTATGATATACTGTTACATCAACCACCAGCTAGTCTCTTATGACAGACTGTTACATCAACCACCAGCTAGTCTCTTATAACAGACTGTTTCATCAACCACCAGCTAGTCTCTTATGACAGACTGTTACATCAACCACCAGCTAGTCTCTTATAACAGACTGTTACATCAACCACCAGCTAGTCTCTTATGATATACTGTTACATCAACCACCAGCTAGCCTCTTATGACAGACTGTTACATCAACCACCAGCTAGTCTCTTATGACAGACTGTTACATCAACCACCAGCTAGTCTCTTATGACAGACTGTTACATCAACCACCAGCTAGTCTCTTATGACAGACTGTTACATCAACCACCAGCTAGTCTCTTATGACAGACTGTTACATCAACCACCAGCTAGTCTCTTATGATATACTGTTACATCAACCACCAGCTAGTCTCTTATGATAGACTGTTACATCAACCACCAGCTAGTCTCTTATGACAGACTGTTACATCAACCACCAGCTAGTCTCTGTTACATCAACCACCAGCTAGTCTCTGTTACATCAACCACCAGCTAGTCTCTTATAACAGACTGTTACATCAACCACCAGCTAGTCTCTTATGATATACTGTTACATCAACCACCAGCTAGTCTCTGTTACATCAACCACCAGCTAGTCTCTGTTTCATCAACCACCAGCTAGTCTCTTATAACAGACTGTTACATCAACCACCAGCTAGTCTCTTATGATATACTGTTACATCAACCACCAGCTAGTCTCTGTTTCATCAACCACCAGCTAGTCTCTTATAACAGACTGTTTCATCAACCACCAGCTAGTCTCTTATGACAGACTGTTTCATCAACCACCAGCTAGTCTCTTATAACAGACTGTTACATCAACCACCAGCTAGTCTCTGTTTCATCAACCACCAGCTAGTCTCTTATAACAGACTGTTACATCAACCACCAGCTAGTCTCTTATGACAGACTGTTACATCAACCACCAGCTAGTCTCTTATGACAGACTGTTACATCAACCACCAGCTAGTCTCTTATGATAGACTGTTTCATCAACCACCAGCTAGTCTCTTATGACAGACTGTTACATCAACCACCAGCTAGTCTCTTATGACAGACTGTTACATCAACCACCAGCTAGTCTCTTATGACAGACTGTTTCATCAACCACCAGCTAGTCTCTTATGACAGACTGTTACATCAACCACCAGCTAGTCTCTTATGACAGACTGTTACATCAACCACCAGCTAGTCTCTTATAACAGACTGTTACATCAACCACCAGCTAGCCTCTTATGACAGACTGTTACATCAACCACCAGCTAGTCTCTTATGATAGACTGTTTCATCAACCACCAGCTAGTCTCTTATGACAGACTGTTACATCAACCACCAGCTAGTCTCTTATAACAGACTGTTACATCAACCACCAGCTAGCCTCTTATGACAGACTGTTACATCAACCACCAGCTAGTCTCTTATGACAGACTGTTACATCAACCACCAGCTAGTCTCTTATGACAGACTGTTACATCAACCACCAGCTAGTCTCTTATGACAGAGTGTTACATCAACCACCAGCTAGTCTCTTATGACAGACTGTTACATCAACCACCAGCTAGTCTCTTATGACAGACTGTTACATCAACCACCAGCTAGTCTCTTATGACAGACTGTTACATCAACCACCAGCTAGTCTCTTATGATAGACTGTTACGTCAACCACCAGCTAGTCTCTTATGATAGACTGTTACGTCAACCACCAGCTAGTCTCTGTTTCATCAACCACCAGCTTGTCTCTTATGACAGACTGTTACATCAACCACCAGCTAGTCTCTTATGACAGACTGTTACATCAAATTGAGTAGCTGCCAGGGCATTTAACACCTGGTTCTGGGTCTTGAGATTAGGCTACCCACCAGCTGATTGTCTTTCTTCAGACATTCTAACCTGCATGGTTCACTATGATTTTCACAATCAATTGACAGTTCAAATCCTCCCATGCTCTTCTGTGCAATGGCCTAAAGCTTTGAAAACCATATTGTCTGTTTGCAACAGTCTGATCAACATATAGCTGCAAATCCTTTCTCTCTAACCAGAGTTGGTGGGTCATTTAACTGTTAAAGAGGAACAGTTGCATTGTCTTTCCTAAATCAAGTCCATGCTTGACAGATCTCTTCCCAATCCCAAGGCTTTAACCATTCTCTTTCATTTCAGTTCAAGGAAAGTAACTATGCTGCCTCGTCCTAGAACGTTTTAACAGTTTTAGAATCATTCAAACGGAGAAATATATTTTAAATTAGAGTGCCATCAGATCCGTTCTCCCCTACACTCTTAGAAAAAATGGTTCCAAAAGGGTTCTTCGGCTGTCCCAATAGGATAACCCTTTTTGGTTCCAGGTAGAACATTTTTTGGTTCCAGGTAGAACCCTCTGTTTGCACAAGTCACATGTGCAACCAGAGGATAAAAAACTCGAGACCACCTTTACTCCACACACAGACACGTATACAAAGCTCTCCTTCGCCCTCCATTTGGAAAATCTGACCATAATTCTAACCTCCTGATTCTTGCTTACAACAAAAACTAAAGCAGGAAGCACCAGTGATTCGCTCAAAACGGAAGTGGTCAGATGACGCTGATGCTACGCTACAGGACTGTTTTGCTAGCACAGACTGAAACATGTTCCGGGATTCATCCAGTGGCATTGAGGAGTATACCACCTCAGTTACCGGCTTCATCGGTAAGTGCATCGACAACGTTGTCCCCTCGGTGACCGTACATATCCCAACAAGATCCATGGATTACAGGCAACATCGGCACTGAGCTAAAGGGTAGAGCTGCTACTTTCAAGGAGCAGGATACTAATCCGGATGCTTACAAGAAATCCCGCTATACCCTCAGACAAACCGTCAAACAGGCAAAGCATCAATACAGGACTAAGATTGAATCGTACTACACCGGCTCCGACGCTCGTCGGATGTGGCTGAGCTTGCAAACTATTAGGGAAACCCAGCCACGAGCTGCCCAGTGACGCGAGCCTACCAGATGGGCAAAATACCTTTTATGCTCGTTTCGAGGCAAGCGACACTGAAGCATGTATGATAGCACCTGCTTTTCGTAATGACTATGTGATCACGCTCTCCGTAGCCGATGTGAGCGAGATCTTTCAACAGATCAACATTCACAAGGCCGCAGGGCCAGACGGATTACGAGGATGTGTACTCAGAGCATGCATGGACCAACTGGCAAGTGTCTTCACTGACATTTTCAACCAGTCTGTAAAACCTACATGTTTCAAGCAGACCACCATAGTCCCTGTACCCAAGAAAGCAAAGGTAAACTGCCTAAATGACTACCGCCCCATAAATATCACGTCGGTAGCCATGAAGTGCTTTGAAAGGCTGGCCATGGCTCAAATCGACACCATCATCCCAGAAACACTAGACCCACTCCAATTCACATACCGCCACAACAGATCCACAGATTACGTAATCTCAATTGCACACCACACTGCCCTTTCCCTCCTGGACAAAAGGAACACCTGACAGCTGACTGCTGTTAGAATGCTGTTCATTGACTGCAGCTTAGCGTTCAATACCATAGTGCTCACAAAGTTCATCACTAAGCTAAGGACTCTGGGACTAAACACCTCCCTCTGCAACTGGATCCTGGACTTCCTGACGGGCCGCCTCCAGGTGGTAAGAGTAGGTAACACATCTGTCACGCTGATCCTCAACACGGGGGCCCCTCAGGGGTGCGTGCTTAGTCCCCTCCTGTACTCCCTGTTCACCCACGACTGTGTAGCCAAGCAAGACTCCAAAACCATCATTAGATTTGCTGACGACACAATGGTGGTAGGCCCGATCACCGACAACGATGAGACAGCCTATAGGGTGGAGGCCAAAGACCTGGCAGTGTGGTGCCAGGCCAACAACCTCTCCGTCAATGTGAGCAAGACAAAGGAGCTGATTGTGGACCGAACAGACCCCCATTTACATTGACGGGGCTGAAGTGGAGCGGGTCGAGAGTTTCAAGTTCCTTGGTGTCCACATCACCAACAAACTATCTTGGTCCAAACACAACAAGAAAGTTGTGAAATGGGCACGACCACACCTTTTCCCCCTCAGGAGACTGAAAAGATTTGGCATATGTCCCCAGATCCTCAAACAATTCTACAGCTGCACCATCAAGAGCATCCAAAAAATTGTCAAAAGACTCTGCAATCGGTACCGGAGCGCCAAGTCTAGGTTCAAAAGGCTCCTTAACACCTTCTACCCCCAAGCCATAGGACTGCTCCCGGACTATTTTCATAGTTTATTTAGTAAATATTTTCTTAATTCTATTTTCTTAAAAGTGCATTGTTGGTTAAGGGCTTGTAAGTAAGCATTTCACGGTAAGGTCTACAACTGTTGTATTCGGCGCATGTGACAAATAAAATGTAATTTTGATTTGATTTGACTTGAAGGTATCTGGATGAAGTGTCACAGCAAAGTGCTCTGTCTCTTTTATAGAACACTGTTCATTGAGAGAGGAATGATGGAAAACTTCAGAGTGCCTCTAGCACGCAAGCACACACACACACACACACACGTCGATGAGTATTCATGCAGCTTGTAGCCTATAATGGAATGGGATCTTCAATCTCCATGATCTAACTCATCTCTATGGTGGTGCTGTCGCTATGAGATGCACGGCGCGGCACCTGGGGTAAGATCATGTCTTCAGTGATTTTGCAACGCACAACTCCGGAATCACGACATCCCATGTTGAATTTTCAAACAGCCAAATACGATCCCCCATGTCAAAACAAATATGTTTGAAAACAGAATAGAGCTTGTGGGGGATATTTTTACATTTATACTGACAGACCGCCAGGTTCTTTGAAAAGCAAAGCAACATCCTCTTTAAACCCATTCTAATCACATCGTCAACCACTGTCTGTCAAGGTCACAACAGTCAATTCAAAAGCTCCATGTTCACCCCAGTCTGTAGATATAGAAATTGAAATAGATGCGATCCTCAGCAGCTTTCAATACTATATAAGCCCTTATTTTGGTAGCTATAGTTATAGACTGAACAGCAGAGAGAATCACACAGCTGTTGCAGGTATAGCTATAGCTACCACATCTGGTCTGTTATTAAAAGCTGTGTGATTCTCTCTGCTGATGCAGGTATAGCTATAGCTACCACATCTGGTCTGTTATTAAAAGCTGTGTGATTATCTCTCATGTTCAGTCTATAGCTACCACATCTGGTCTGTTAATAAAAGCTGTGTGATTCTCTCTGCTGTTCAGTCTGTAGCTATAGTTACCACATCTGGTCTGTTATTAAAAGCTGTGTGATTCTCTCTGCTGTTCAGTCTGTAGCTATAGCTACCACATCTGGTCTGTTATTAAACGCTGTGTGATTCTCTCTGCTGTTCAGTCTGTAGCTACCACATCTGGTCTGATATTAAAAGCTGTGTGATTCTCTCTGCTGTTCAGTCTGTAGCTGTAGCTACCACATCTGGTCTGGTATTAAACGCTGTGTGATTCTCTCTGCTGTTCAGTCTGTAGCTGTAGCTACCACATCTGGTCTGGTATTAAAAGCTGTGTCATTCTCTCTGCTGTTCAGTCTGTAGCTGTAGCTACCACATCTGGTCTGTTATTAAAAGCTGTGTGATTCTCTCTCATGTTCAGTCTATAGCTACCACATCTAGTCTGTTATTAAACACTGTGTGATTCTCTCTGCTGTGCAGTCTGTAGCTATAGCTACCACATCTGGTCTGGTATTAAAAGCTGTGTGATTCTCTCTGCTGTTCAGTCTGTAGCTATAGCTACCACATCTGGTCTGTTATTAAAAGCTGTGTGATTCTCTCTCATGTTCAGTCTATAGCTACCACATCTAGTCTGTTATTAAACGCTGTGTGATTCTCTCTGCTGTTCAGTCTGTAGCTACCACATCTAGTCTGTTATTAAAAGCTGTGTGATTCTCTCTCATGTTCAGTCTATAGCTACCACATCTGGTCTGTTATTAAACGCTGTGTGATTCTCTCTGCTGTTCAGTCTGTAGCTGTAGCTACCACATCTGGTCTGTTATTAAAAGCTGTGTGATTCTCTCTCATGTTCAGTCTATAGCTACCACATCTGGTCTGTTATTAAACGCTGTGTGATTCTCTCTGCTGTTCAGTCTGTAGCTATAGCTACCACATCTGGTCTGGTATTAAAAGCTGTGTGATTCTCTCTCATGTTCAGTCTATAGCTACCACATCTAGTCTGTTATTAAAAGCTGTGTGATTCTCTCTCATGTTCAGTCTATAGCTACCACATCTGGTCTGTTATTAAACACTGTGTGATTCTCTCTGCTGTTCAGTCTATAGCTATAGCTACCACATCTAGTCTGTTATTAAACGCTGTGTGATTCTCTCTGCTGTTCAGTCTGTAGCTGTAGCTACCACATCTGGTCTGTTATTAAAAGCTGTGTGATTCTCTCTCATGTTCAGTCTATAGCTACCACATCTGGTCTGTTATTAAACACTGTGTGATTCTCTCTCATGTTCAGTCTATAGCTACCACATCTAGTCTGTTATTAAAAGCTGTGTGATTCTCTCTCATGTTCAGTCTATAGCTACCACATCTGGTCTGTTATTAAACGCTGTGTGATTCTCTCTGCTGTGCAGTCTGTAGCTACCACATCTAGTCTGTTATTAAACGCTGTGTGATTCTCTCTGCTGTTCAGTCTGTAGCTGTAGCTACCACATCTGGTCTGTTATTAAAAGCTGTGTGATTCTCTCTCATGTTCAGTCTATAGCTACCACATCTGGTCTGTTAATAAACGCTGTGTGATTCTCTCTGCTGTTCAGTCTGTAGCTGTAGATACCACATCTAGTCTGTTATTAAAAGCTGTGTGATTCTCTCTCATGTTCAGTCTATAGCTACCACATCTGGTCTGTTATTAAACGCTGTGTGATTCTCTCTCATGTTCAGTCTATAGCTACCACATCTAGTCTGTTATTAAACGCTGTGTGATTCTCTCTGCTGCTCAGTCTGTAGCTGTAGCTACCACATCTGGTCTGTTATTAAAAGCTGTGTGATTCTCTCTCATGTTCAGTCTATAGCTACCACATCTGGTCTGTTAATAAACGCTGTGTGATTCTCTCTGCTGTTCAGTCTGTAGCTGTAGATACCACATCTAGTCTGTTATTAAAAGCTGTGTGATTCTCTCTCATGTTCAGTCTATAGCTACCACATCTGGTCTGTTATTAAACGCTGTGTGATTCTCTCTCATGTTCAGTCTATAGCTACCACATCTAGTCTGTTATTAAACGCTGTGTGATTCTCTCTGCTGCTCAGTCTGTAGCTGTAGCTACCACATCTGGTCTGTTATTATAGCAGACCAGACGTGGTAGCTATAGCTATACCTGCAACAACAGAGAGAATCATTTAGAACAACCAGTGCTGACTGCTGAGCCTCTGAAACAACCAGGCAATACTGGGATTACTACCCTCTCCCTTTCTCTCCCTCTTTCTCTCTCTCCCTCTCTCTCCCTCTCTTTCTCTCTCTCCCTCGCTCTACCTCTCTTTCTCTCTCCCTCTCTTTCTCTCTCTCCCTCTCTCTACCTCTCTTTCTCTCTACCTCTCTTTCCTTCTCTCCCTCACTTTCTCTCTCTCCCTCACTTTCTCTCTCTCCCTCGCTCTACCTCTCTTTCTCTCTTTCTCTCACTATCTGTTTATTTCCTCATCTCCTTTCATTCCATGTTCTGTTCATTCTGTAATGTTCTGTTCATTCTGCAGAGAAGAGGAGGGGAGTAGAGGAGGCGAGGAGAGGGGGAGGGGGCGACAGCTCCGTACACAGAAAGCCAGGAACAAACGTTTTACTTATAACTCGGTTCAAACTGCTGAGGTAATTGACAAATGTAATATTATTATTTTTTAATCTCTTCTGATGTCTGATGTGGTTTCCTTACAGTGAAGAAAATGAAAATAACACCTTTCCCACGAGTCCTAATTTAACAAGTCAGAACTGCTGCAGTGTTAGCTTTGGGCTTCTGAGTCTTTCTGAGTCTGTCTGAGCTCTTGGAAACAAATAAAGTACAAAGGATACACGACATAAAGCTAACGGGAGATAGTGCAAAACAACAGTAGAAAGCCAGAGGGAGGATATATTATCCAATAATGATACTGTCCATGGTTCAAAGAATGAAATTAAAATATGGTCAGAGGTGCACGTTTCCATTGGCAGCGTGGTAGGAATACTTCAAAGGACTACACACAGTACTGTAGATTGCTCTCACAACTTTAACTCCAAGACCTGCTTCATTAACCATTCTGCTACGACAAGACGACCACTTTATACATGACGTTCTGGCTTTTATTCTCTCTGTGTTTAATTCAAATGTTATTAGTCACATGCTCTGAATACAACAGGTATTACAGTGAAATGCTTACTTACGAACCCCTAACCGACAATGCAGTTGAAAAAATACGGGGGTGGGTGTACCGGGGGGGTACAGAGTCAATGTGCGGGGGCAGTTAGTTGAGGTAGTACAGTATGTACATGTAGGTAGAGTTATTAAAGTTACTATGCATTGATGACAACAACAGAGAGTAGCAGGGATGTAAAAGAGGGGAGGGCAATGCAAATAGTCTGGGTAGCCATTTGATTAGATGTTCAGGAGTCTTATGGCTTGGGGGTAGAAGCCGTTTAGAAGCCTCTTGGACCTAGACTTGGCGCTCCGGTACCTCTTGCCGTGCGGTAGCAGAGAGAACAGTCTATGACTAGGGTGGCTGGATTAAGGGGTTGAGTTGAGCTCATGATCTAGGCTGACCTGGCCTGTCCTGTCTGTACAGCAAAGTATGTGCAGAGTAGGACTACAAGTCTATACACCTGTACTACACACACACACACACACACACACACACACACACACACACACACACACACACACACACACACACACACACACACACACACACACACACACACACACACACGAACACACACACACACACACACACACACACACACACACACACACACACACACACACACACACACACACACACACACTTGCAAACAAACAAGAATAGCTAGATAAATTCTACTATTATGCGGTAAGTCACAAGTAAGCCACCAATGATATTCCGTATGACTGTTAACTACAGACACCTGAAAAAGTCATTCTAAATTTCTCTCTAGGAGGGGGTGGTTGGCGTCTAGCTGGAGGATGGAGGATGGCTGGCACAGCAGGCCGCATATCTCTCACTGGCAGCAGACCTACGGACAGACGGACAGACGACTAAAAATAAAGAGGAGACTTTCTTTAGATCTCTCTACAGCTCTCTCTCTCTCTCAATCCGCTTCTATCTCTCTCCCTCTCCGCTTTTATCTCTCTCCCTCTCCGATTCTCTCTCTCTCCCTCTCCGGTTCTCTCTCTCTCTCTCTCTCTCTCTCTCTCTCTCTCTCTCTCTCTCTCTCTCTCTCTCTCTCTCTCTGTCTCTGTCTCTGTCTCTGTCTCTCTCTCTCTCTCTCTCTCTCTCTCTCTCAGAGAAGAAGCAGAATCTTCAGAACAGCATCACATATCCATAATCCTTTCATGTCTGAGTATTGCCATTCAGACTATAGTCACCAACGGTCCTGTGGTATTGGTGTGACTGGTGTGACTATAGTCACCAACGGTCCTGTGGTATTGGTGTGACTGGTGTGACTATAGTCACCAACGGTCCTGTGGTATTGGTGTGACTGGTGTGACTATAGTCACCAACGGTCCTGTGGTATTGGTTTGACTGGTATTGGTTTGACTGGTGTGACTATAGTCACCAACGGTCCTGTGGTATTGGTTTGACTGGTGTGACTATAGTCACCAACGGTCCTGTGGTATTGGTTTGACTGGTGTGACTATAGTCACCAACGGTCCTGTGGTATTGGTTTGACTGGTGTGACTATAGTCACCAACGGTCCTGTGGTATTGGTTTGACTGGTGTGACTATAGTCACCAACGGTCCTGTGGTATTGGTTTGACTGGTGTGACTATAGTCACCAACAGTCCTGTGGTGTTGGTGTGACTGTGAGAGAGCTAAAATAAACATGGTATGTTACAGCAGGACCATTGTGTGCTGACTCATTGTTGTATAGTGGTGTGTTCTGTGGCCTGTTCTGTGGCCTGTTCTGTGGCCTGTTCTGTGGCCTGTTCTGTGGCCTGTTCTGTGGTCTGTTCTGTGGTCTGTTCTGTGGTCTGTTCTGTGGTGTGTTCTGTGGTGTGTTCTGTGGTGTGTTCTGTGGTTTGTTCTGTGGTGTGTTCTGTGGTGTGTTCTGTGGTGTGTTCTGTGGTGTGTTCTGTGGTGTGTTCTGTGGTGTGTTCTGTGGTGTGTTCTGTGGTGTGTTCTGTGGTGTGTTCTGTGGTCTGTTCTGTGGCCTGTTCTGTGGCCTGTTCTGTGGTCTGTTCTGTGGCCTGTTCTGTGGCCTGTTCTGTTGCCTGTTCTGTGGTCTGTTCTGTGGTCTGTTCTGTGGTCTGTTCTATGGCCTGTTCTGTGGCCTGTTCTGTGGTCTGTTCTGTGGTCTGTTCTGTGGCCTGTTCTGTGGTCTGTTCTGTGGTCTGTTCTGTTGCCTGTTCTGTGCTCTGTTCTGTGGTCTGTTCTGTGGCCTGTTCTGTGGTCTGTTCTGTGGTCTGTTCTGTTGCCTGTTCTGTGCTCTGTTCTGTGGTCTGTTCTGTGGTCTGTTCTGTGGCCTGTTCTGTGGTCTGTTCTGTGGTCTGTT
>NW_024061558.1:32500-114383 GCF_016432855.1 Salvelinus namaycush
AAGAGCTGAATTATACGCCTCTAAATTTCTCCTGCTTAAAGTACCATAGTCATCCCTGTACCTACTTACACAGCACTACAGTATATGATTGTAATCCCAAACTAAGATAAACATTAAAAACAATGAAGTCCAAGCCCCCATACAATAACGGTAAATGATTCATTCTTTGGTTGAAATCCGTCTCAAAAGACCACTTCTAAATGAGGCATTGGAGTTTTACACAACCAGCAAAGCTGGGCCACAACAGAGAAGATGGCCAAAGATCACAAGGATTAGTAGATAGAATGGACTGAGGCGATGAAGATGACTTAAATGAGTGTTGGCTTAGTGATGCCATTGTTGTAGTAAGAGTACTGCACCTCCACAGTACGCGCTGTCATCCCTCAGGGCGCTGTAGCCATCTTTACAGCTGCAGCAGGACCCAGCCTCCAGATTCACACATTCCGAGTTCTCCACACAGCTGGGACTGGGGCCCTCCACACAGAAATGATGACCTGAGAGAGGGGGAGGGGGAAAGAGACAGATACTGTCTGGTCATTCTACAGCTGATAAATCACCCTTACTGGGTTGTCTTACACCTGTGTGGTGTGTGTGTGTGTGTGTGTGTGTGTGTGTGTGTGTGTGTGTGTGTGTGTGTGTGTGTGTGTGTGTGTGTGTGTGTGTGTGTGTGTGTGTGTGTGTGTGTGTGTGTGTGTGTGTGTGATACTAGACAAGGCGTGCTTTCTTTCCTCAAACGGTTTGTCCCTGTCTCGCCCCTGGCCATAGACATATAACTAGATAGACAGAACAACAGGTGTGTATGGCTGAAACCACAGTTCACTCTGCAGGAACACAGGTCAGGAGGAAACAAGACTTCATCAGAGAACATTAACATGCTGTTTTTATTTATTACAATATATTATTGAATGTTTTAAACGTACAATATACTTACAGTGAAGCAGCTCAACAACTACATCACATTAGTCATCTAACAGACTCCCATCCAGAGCTACACACACAGAAGCAACCAGGGTCAAAGCCCTGCTCAAGGGCACGTTGACAGATCAAAAAACGGGGACCTGAACCAACGATCCATCAGGCACCGGCCCAAGCTCTCAACCGCCAGCCCTCCAAGCTCCCAACCCGCCAGCCCTCCAAGATCCCAACCCCCAGCCCTCCAAGCTCCCAACCGCCAGCCCTCCAAGCTCCCAACCGCCAGCCCTCCAAGCTCCCAACCGCCAGCCCTCCAAGCTCCCAACCGCCAGCCCTCCAAGCTCCCAACCTCCAGCCCTCCAAGCTCCCAACCGCCAGCCCTCCAAGCTCTCAACCCCCAGCCCTCCAAGCTCCCAACCCCCAGCCCTCCAAGCTCCCAACCGCCAGCCCTCCAAGCTCCCAACCGCCAGCCCTCCAAGCTCCCAACCCCCAGCCCTCCAAGCTCCCAACCCCCAGCCCTCCAAGCTCCCAACCGCCAGCCCTCCAAGCTCCCAACCGCCAGCCCTCCAAGCTCCCAACCGCCAGCCCTCCAAGCTCCCAACCGCCAGCCCTCCAAGCTCTCAACCCCCAGCCCTCCAAGCTCTCAACCGCCAGCCCTCCAAGATCCCAACCCCCAGCCCTCCAAGCTCTCAACCCCCAGCCCTCCAAGCTCCCAACCCCCAGCCCTCCAAGCTCTCAAACCGCCAGCCCTCCAAGCTCCCAACCTCCAGCCCTCCAAGCTCCCAACCCCCAGCCCTCCAAGCTCCCAACCCCCAGCCCTCCAAGCTCTCAACCCCCAGTCCTCCAAGCTCCCAACCCCTAGCCCTCCAAGCTCCCAACCCCCAGTCCTCCAAGCTCCCAACCCCCAGCCCTCCAAGCTCCCAACCCCCAGCCCTCCAAGCTCCCAACCCCCAGCCCTCCAAGCTCCCAACCCCCAGTCCTCCAAGCTCCCAACCCCCAGCCCTCCAAGCTCCCAACCGCCAGCCCTCCAAGCTCTCAACCGCCAGCCCTCCAAGCTCCCAACCGCCAGCCCTCCAAGCTCCCAACCCCCAGTCCTCCAAGCTCCCAACCGCCAGCCCTCCAAGCTCCCAACCGCCAGCCCTCCAAGCTCCCCAACCGCCAGCCCTCCAAGCTCCCAACCCCCAGCCCTCCAAGCTCCCAACCCAGCCCTCCAAGCTCCTCAACCGCCAGCCCTCCAAGCTCCAACCGCCAGCCCTCCAAGCTCCCAACCGCCAGCCCTCCAAGCTGTCAACCCCCAGCCCTCCAAGCTCCCAACCCCCAGCCCTCCAAGCTCCCAACCGCCAGCCCTCCAAGCTTTCAACCCCCAGCCCTCCAAGCTCTCAACCCCCCAGCCCTCCAAGCTCCCAACCCCCAGCCCTCCAAGCTCTCAACCCCAGCCCTCCAAGCTCCCAACCCCCAGCCCTCCAAGCTCCCAACCCCAGCCCTCCAAGCTCCCAACCGCCAGCCCTCCAGATCCCCCCCACAGTTCCCCAAGAGCTGCCCCGTAACCATCTGAGACCCCCCCCCCCGAGAAAATCTAATACAAATAATAATAATAATAATATTTATTTATTTATTATTCCACTCCCCACCCACAAGACCCCCCCATGCACAAACAAACCAACAACATGAACAAAAGAGAAAGAAGACAAAGGGAAACAGAAAAAACCATGACATCAAGGCCAACTGAATATGTTTGAGTGCATGTATGGCACTATTTACCTGTGTGTGTCCGTGTATGTGCACATGTGTGCATTTGACTGAGAGTGTGTGTATATGCATGTGTACAAACAACTGCATGGCATCAGCCTCAGGCAAACCGGCATTAGCTGTTAAAAACACTGGCCAGTAACATGTTGTTCAGGCCTGGTGGAAACTGGAATAGAACAGCATGTGTTGCTGTCACAGAGATGCATGGCTGTGTGCTGACCACGTCTAGTGTGTATGTGGGTAATATCATGAGGGAGTTCCAAATCGCCTATTCCCTTTATAGCGCACTACTTTTGACCAGGGCACATCCGGCTGAGGTCAAAAGTAGTGCACTAAAAGTAGTGCATTTGGGACACAGCCCAGGTTCCACGTGAGAGAGAGGCCTCATTACCAGCCAAGCAGGAGACATACATCATCTAAGGAGATGGAGGGAGTGGACCGACTTTTAATATCCATTCTCCCTTATCTATTACACAGTGCTTCAACACTACCTCACTATCACTCCAAGAATCTGGTGTGTGTGTGTGTGTGTGTGTGTGTGTGGTGTGTGTGTGTGTTGTGTGTGTGTGTGTGTGTGTGTGTGTGTGTGTGTGTGTGTGTGTGTGTGTGTGTGTGTGTGTGTGTGGTGTGCGTGCGTGCGTGCGTGCGTGCCTGCGTGCGTGTGTGCGTGCGTGTGTGTGCGCGTGCGTGCGTGCGTGAGTGTGTGTGGTGTGCATGCATAGCTGTGTGTGTGTGTGTGTGTTCCAGACCTACCTCTGCAGACCTTGCAGCAGCGGTCTGTAAGGGTGATGTGTTCAGACTCGGGGCAGGTCAGTTCAGGACAGGGAGCGTTCTCCACCCTCTGCATACTGTGCTCCTGTAAAACCATGACACCACAGGTGCGCTACAGTAACATCTCTGTCAAAATCCATCTTCCCTGCTTTAGACATGGACATCCCACTTCTAACAACAATAGACCATTATAATAGATGCTAATATATCCAAATATATATTATATTTACTTGGTTAATTTATCTATTTGACAGCCATGAAAGCTTTAGTTTCATAAAATATCTTCTGGGGTTTTCTGCTTTCAACCTGTCTATAGTCAAGCTGTTCTGTGAGACGTGTCTATAGTCAAGCTGTTCTGTGAGACGTGGTCTATAGTCAAGCTGTTTCTGTGAGACGTGTCTATAGTCCCAGCTGTTCTGTGAGACGTGTCTATAGTCAAGCTGTTCTGTGAGACGTGTCTATAGTCCAGCTGTTCTGTGAGACGTGGTCTATAGTCAAGCTGTTCTGTGAGACGTGTCTATAGCAAGCTGTTCTGTGAGACATGTCTATAGTCCCGCTGTTCTTTGAGACGTGTCTATCAGTCAAGCTGTTCGTTCTGTGAGACGTGTCTATAGTCAAGCTGTTCGGTGAGACGTTCGATATCCCTTTACGTTATATCAAGCTGTTCTGTGCAGATGTGTCCTATAAGTCAAGCTGTTCTGTGAGACGTGTCTATTGTCAAGCTGTTCTGTTCTGTGAGACGTGTCTATAGTCCAGGCTGTTCTGTTCTGTGAGACGTGTCTATAGTCAAGCTGTTCTGTTCTGTGAGACGTGTCTATAGTCAAGCTGTTCTGTTCTGTGAGACGTGTCTATAGTCAAGCTGTTCTGTTCTGTGAGACGTGTCTATAGTCAAGCTGTTCTGTTCTGTGAGACGTGTCTATAGTCAAGCTGTTCTGTTCTGTGAGACGTGTCTATAGTCAAGCTGTTCTGTGAGACGTGTCTATAGTCAAGCTGTTCTGTGAGACGTGTCTATAGTCAAGCTGTTCTGTGAGACGTGTCTATAGTCAATCTGTTTCTGTGAGACGTGTCTATAGTCAATCTGTTCTGTGAGACTGTGTCTATAGTCAATCTGTTCTGTGAGACGTGTCTATAGTCAAGCTGTTCTGTGAGACGTGTCTATAGTCAAGCTGTTCTGTGAGACGTGTCTATAGTCAAGCTGTTCTGTGAGACGTGTCTATAGTCAAGCTGTTCTGTTCTGTGAGACGTGTCTATAGTCAAAGCTGTTCTGTTCTGTGAGACGTGTCTATAGTCAAGCTGTTCGTTCTGTGAGACGTGTCTATAGTCAAGCTGTCTGTCTGTGAGACGTGTCTATAGTCAAGCTGTTCTGTTCTGTGAGACGTGTCTATAGTCAAGCTGTTTCTGTGAGACGGTGTCCTATAGTCAACGTTGTTCTGTGAGACGTGTCTATAGTCAAGCTGTTCTGTGAGACGTGTCTATAGTCAAGCTGTTCTGTGAGACGTGTCTATAGTCAAGCTGTTCTGTGAGACGTGTCTATGAGTCCAGCTGTTCTGTTATGGAGACGTGTCTATAGTCAAGCTTGTTTCTGTGAGATGTGTCTATAGTCAAGCTGTCTTTTCTGTGAGACGTTGTCCTATAGTCAATCTGTTCTGTGAGACGTGTCTATAGTCAAGCTGTTCTGGTGAGACGTGTCTATAGTCAAGCTGTTCTGTCTGTGAGACGTGTCTGTGCTCTATTCAAGCTGTTCTGTGAGACGTGTCTATAGTCCAGCTGTTCTGTGAGACGTGTCTATAGTCCAGCTGTTCTGTGAGAGACGTGTCTATAGTCAATCTGTTCTGTGAGACGTGTCTATAGTCCAGCTGTTCTGTGAGACGTGTCTATAGTCCAAGCTGTTCTGTCTGTGAGACGTGTCTATAGTCAAGCTGTTCTGTGAGATGTGTCTATAGTCAATCTGTTCTGTGAGACGTGTCAATAGTCAATCTGTTCTGTGAGACGTGTCTATAGTCAAGCTGTTCTGTTCTGTGAGACGTGTCTATAGTCAAGCTGTTCTGTTCTGTGAGACGTATCTATAGACCAGCTGTTCTGTGAGACGTGTCTATAGTCCAGCTGTTCTGTGAGACGTGTCTATAGTCAAGCTGTTCTGTGAGACGTGTCTATAGTCAAGCTGTTCTGTGAGACGTGTCTATAGTCAATCTGTTCTGTGAGACGTGTCTATAGTCAATCTGTTCTGTGAGACGTGTCTATAGTCAAGCTGTTCTTTCTGTGAGACGTGTCTATAGTCAAGCTGTTCTGTTCTGTGAGACGTGTCTATAGTCAAGCTGTTCTGTTCTGTGAGACGTGTCTATTGTCAAGCTGTTCTGTTCTGTGAGACGTGTCTATAGTCAAGCTGTTCTGTGAGACGTGTCTATAGTCAAGCTGTTCTGTGAGACGTGTCTATAGTCCAGCTGTTCTGTGAGACGTGTCTATAGTCCAGCTGTTCTGTGAGACGTGTCTATAGTCAAGCTGTTCTGTGAGACGTGTCTATAGTCAAGCTGTTCTGTGAGACGTGTCTATAGGCAAGCTGTTCTGTGAGACGTGTCTATAGTCAAGTTGTTCTGTGAGACGTGTCTATAGTCAAGTTGTTCTGTGAGACGTGTCTATAGTCAAGTTGTTCTGTGAGACGTGTCTATAGTCAAGTTGTTCTGTGAGACGTGTCTATAGTCAAGCTGTTCTGTGAGATGTGTCTATAGTCAAGCTGTTCTGTGAGACGTGTCTATAGTCAAGCTGTTCTGTGAGATGTGTCTATAGTCAAGCTGTTCTGTGAGACGTGTCTATAGTCAAGCTGTTCTGTGAGACGTGTCTATAGTCAAGCTGTTCTGTTCTGTGAGACGTGTCTATAGTCAAGCTGTTCTGTTCTGTGAGACGTGTCTATAGTCAAGCTGTTCTGTTCTGTGAGACGTGTCTATTGTCAAGCTGTTCTGTTCTGTGAGACGTGTCTATAGTCAAGCTGTTCTGTGAGACATGTCTATAGGCAAGCTGTTCTGTGAGACGTGTCTATAGTCAAGCTGTTCTGTGAGACGTGTCTATAGTCAAGCTGTTCTGTGAGACGTGTCTATAGTCAATCTGTTCTGTGAGACGTGTCTATAGTCAATCTGTTCTGTGAGACGTGTCTATAGTCAATCTGTTCTGTGAGACGTGTCTATAGTCAATCTGTTCTGTGAGACGTGTCTATAGTCAAGCTGTTCTGTGAGATGTGTCTATAGTCAAGCTGAGCTGTTCTGTGAGACGTGTCTATAGTCAAGCTGTTCTGTTCTGTGAGACGTGTCTATAGTCAAGCTGTTCTGTTCTGTGAGACGTGTCTATAGTCAAGCTGTTCTGTGAGACGTGTCTATAGTCAAGCTGTTCTGTTCTGTGAGACGTGTCTATAGTCAAGCTGTTCTGTTCTGTGAGACGTGTCTATAGTCAAGCTGTTCTGTTCTGTGAGACGTGTCTATAGTCAAGCTGTTCTGTGAGACGTGTCTATAGTCAAGCTGTTCTGTGAGACGTGTCTATAGTCAAGCTGTTCTGTGAGACGTGTCTATAGTCCAGCTGTTCTGTGAGACGTGTCTATAGTCAAGCTGTTCTGTGAGATGTGTCTATAGTCAAGCTGTTCTGTTCTGTGAGACGTGTCTATAGTCAATCTGTTCTGTGAGACGTGTCTATAGTCAAGCTGTTCTGTGAGACGTGTCTATAGTCAAGCTGTTCTGTGAGACGTGTCTATAGTCAAGCTGTTCTGTTCTGTGAGACGTGTCTATAGTCAAGCTGTTCTGTGAGACGTGTCTATAGTCCAGCTGTTCTGTGAGACGTGTCTATAGTCCAGCTGTTCTGTGAGACGTGTCTATAGTCAATCTGTTCTGTGAGACGTGTCTATAGTCCAGCTGTTCTGTGAGACGTGTCTATAGTCAAGCTGTTCTGTTCTGTGAGACGTGTCTATAGTCAAGCTGTTCTGTGAGATGTGTCTATAGTCAATCTGTTCTGTGAGACGTGTCAATAGTCAATCTGTTCTGTGAGACGTGTCTATAGTCAAGCTGTTCTGTTCTGTGAGACGTGTCTATAGTCAAGCTGTTCTGTTCTGTGAGACGTATCTATAGTCCAGCTGTTCTGTGAGACGTGTCTATAGTCCAGCTGTTCTGTGAGACGTGTCTATAGTCAAGCTGTTCTGTGAGACGTGTCTATAGTCAAGCTGTTCTGTGAGACGTGTCTATAGTCAATCTGTTCTGTGAGACGTGTCTATAGTCAATCTGTTCTGTGAGACGTGTCTATAGTCAAGCTGTTCTGTTCTGTGAGACGTGTCTATAGTCAAGCTGTTCTGTTCTGTGAGACGTGTCTATAGTCAAGCTGTTCTGTTCTGTGAGACGTGTCTATTGTCAAGCTGTTCTGTTCTGTGAGACGTGTCTATAGTCAAGCTGTTCTGTGAGACGTGTCTATAGTCCAGCTGTTCTGTGAGACGTGTCTATAGTCCAGCTGTTCTGTGAGACGTGTCTATAGTCAAGCTGTTCTGTGAGACGTGTCTATAGTCCAGCTGTTCTGTGAGACGTGTCTATAGGCAAGCTGTTCTGTGAGACGTGTCTATAGTCAAGTTGTTCTGTGAGACGTGTCTATAGTCAAGTTGTTCTGTGAGACGTGTCTATAGTCAAGTTGTTCTGTGAGACGTGTCTATAGTCAAGTTGTTCTGTGAGACGTGTCTATAGTCAAGCTGTTCTGTGAGATGTGTCTATAGTCAAGCTGTTCTGTGAGACGTGTCTATAGTCAAGCTGTTCTGTGAGATGTGTCTATAGTCAAGCTGTTCTGTGAGACGTGTCTATAGTCAAGCTGTTCTGTGAGACGTGTCTATAGTCAAGCTGTTCTGTTCTGTGAGACGTGTCTATAGTCAAGCTGTTCTGTGAGACGTGTCTATAGTCCAGCTGTTCTGTGAGACGTGTCTATAGTCAAGCTGTTCTGTGAGACGTGTCTATAGTCAAGCTGTTCTGTGAGACGTGTCTATAGTCCAGCTGTTCTGTGAGACGTGTCTATTGTCAAGCTGTTCTGTGAGACGTGTCTATAGTCAAGCTGTTCTGTGAGACGTGTCTATAGTCAAGCTGTTCTGTGAGACGTGTCTATAGTCAAGCTGTTCTGTGAAACGTGTCTATAGTCAAGCTGTTCTGTGAAACGTGTCTATAGTCAAGCTGTTCTGTGAGACGTGTCTATAGTCAAGCTGTTCTGTGAGACGTGTCTGTAGTCAAGCTGTTCTGTTCTGTGAGACGTGTCTATAGTCAAGCTGTTCTGTGAGACGTGTCTGTAGTCAAGCTGTTCTGTTCTGTGAGCCGTATCTATAGTCCAGCTGTTCTGTGAGACGTGTCTGTAGTCAAGCTGTTCTGTTCTGTGAGCCGTATCTATAGTCCAGCTGTTCTGTGAGACGTGTCTATAGTCCAGCTGTTCTGTGAGACGTGTCTATAGTCAAGCTGTTCTGTTCTGTGAGACGTGTCTATAGTCCAGCTGTTCTGTTCTGTGAGACGTGTCTATAGTCAAGCTGTTCTGTGAGACGTGTCTATAGTCAAGCTGTTCTGTTCTGTGAGACGTGTCTATAGTCAAGCTGTTCTGTGAGCCGTATCTATAGTCCAGCTGTTCTGTGAGACGTGTCTGTAGTCAAGCTGTTCTGTGAGCCGTATCTATAGTCCAGCTGTTCTGTGAGACGTGTCTATAGTCCAGCTGTTCTGTTCTGTGAGACGTGTCTATAGTCAAGCTGTTCTGTGAGACGTGTCTATAGTCAAGCTGTTCTGTTCTGTGAGACGTGTCTATAGTCAAGCTGTTCTGTGAGACGTGTCTATAGTCAAGCTGTTCTGTTCTGTGAGACGTGTCTATAGTAAAGCTGTTCTGTGAGCCGTATCTATAGTCCAGCTGTTCTGTGAGACGTGTCTGTAGTCAAGCTGTTCTGTGAGACGTGTCTGTAGTCAAGCTGTTCTGTGAGACGTGTCTATAGTCAAGCTGTTCTGTGAGACGTGTCTATAGTCAAGCTGTTCTGTGAGACGTGTCTATAGTTAAGCTGTTCTGTGAGACGTGTCTATAGTCAAGCTGTTCTGTGAGACGTGTCTATAGTCAAGCTGTTATGTTCTGTGAGACGTGTCTATAGTCAAGCTATTCTGTGAGCCGTATCTATAGTCCAGCTGTTCTGTGAGACGTGTCTATAGTCCAGCTGTTCTGTGAGACGTGTCTATAGTCCAGCTGTTCTGTTCTGTGAGACGTGTCTATAGTCAAGCTGTTCTGTGAGACGTGTCTATAGTCAAGCTGTTCTGTGAGACGTGTCTATAGTCAAGCTGTTCTGTGAGACGTGTCTATAGTCAAGCTGTTCTGTGAGACGTGTCTATAGTTAAGCTGTTCTGTGAGACGTGTCTATAGTCAAGCTGTTCTGTGAGACGTGTCTATTGTCAAGCTGTTCTGTTCTGTGAGACGTGTCTATAGTCAAGGTGTTCTGTTCTGTGAGACGTGTCTATTGTCAAGCTGTTCTGTTCTGTGAGACGTGTCTATAGTCAAGCTGTTCTGTTCTGTGAGACGTGTCTATAGTCAAGCTGTTCTGTTCTGTGAGACGTGTCTATAGTCAAGCTGTTCTGTTCTGTGAGACGTGTCTATTGTCAAGCTGTTCTGTTCTGTGAGACGTGTCTATAGTCAAGCTGTTCTGTGAGACGTGTCTATAGGCAAGCTGTTCTGTGAGATGTGTCTATAGTCAAGCTGTTCTGTGAGACGTGTCTATAGTCAATCTGTTCTGTGAGACGTGTCTATAGTCAATCTGTTCTGTGAGACGTGTCTATAGTCAATCTGTTCTGTGAGACGTGTCTATAGTCAAGCTGTTCTGTGAGATGTGTCTATAGTCAAGCTGTTCTGTGAGACGTGTCTATAGTCAAGCTGTTCTGTGAGACGTGTCTATAGTCAAGCTGTTCTGTTCTGTGAGACGTGTCTATAGTCAAGCTGTTCTGTTCTGTGAGACGTGTCTATAGTCAAGCTGTTCTGTGAGACGTGTCTATAGTCAAGCTGTTCTGTTCTGTGAGACGTGTCTATAGTCAAGCTGTTCTGTTCTGTGAGACGTGTCTATAGTCAAGCTGTTCTGTTCTGTGAGACGTGTCTATAGTCAAGCTGTTCTGTGAGACGTGTCTATAGTCAAGCTGTTCTGTGAGACGTGTCTATAGTCAAGCTGTTCTGTGAGACGTGTCTATAGTCCAGCTGTTCTGTGAGACGTGTCTATAGTCAAGCTGTTCTGTGAGATGTGTCTATAGTCAAGCTGTTCTGTTCTGTGAGACGTGTCTATAGTCAATCTGTTCTGTGAGACGTGTCTATAGTCAAGCTGTTCTGTGAGACGTGTCTATAGTCAAGCTGTTCTGTTCTGTGAGACGTGTCTATATTCAAGCTGTTCTGTGAGACGTGTCTATAGTCCAGCTGTTCTGTGAGACGTGTCTATAGTCCAGCTGTTCTGTGAGACGTGTCTATAGTCAATCTGTTCTGTGAGACGTGTCTATAGTCCAGCTGTTCTGTGAGACGTGTCTATAGTCAAGCTGTTCTGTTCTGTGAGACGTGTCTATAGTCAAGCTGTTCTGTGAGATGTGTCTATAGTCAATCTGTTCTGTGAGACGTGTCAATAGTCAATCTGTTCTGTGAGACGTGTCTATAGTCAAGCTGTTCTGTTCTGTGAGACGTGTCTATAGTCAAGCTGTTCTGTTCTGTGAGACGTATCTATAGACCAGCTGTTCTGTGAGACGTGTCTATAGTCCAGCTGTTCTGTGAGACGTGTCTATAGTCAAGCTGTTCTGTGAGACGTGTCTATAGTCAAGCTGTTCTGTGAGACGTGTCTATAGTCAATCTGTTCTGTGAGACGTGTCTATAGTCAATCTGTTCTGTGAGACGTGTCTATAGTCAAGCTGTTCTGTTCTGTGAGACGTGTCTATAGTCAAGCTGTTCTGTTCTGTGAGACGTGTCTATAGTCAAGCTGTTCTGTTCTGTGAGACGTGTCTATTGTCAAGCTGTTCTGTTCTGTGAGACGTGTCTATAGTCAAGCTGTTCTGTGAGACGTGTCTATAGTCAAGCTGTTCTGTGAGACGTGTCTATAGTCCAGCTGTTCTGTGAGACGTGTCTATAGTCCAGCTGTTCTGTGAGACGTGTCTATAGTCAAGCTGTTCTGTGAGACGTGTCTATAGTCAAGCTGTTCTGTGAGACGTGTCTATAGGCAAGCTGTTCTGTGAGACGTGTCTATAGTCAAGTTGTTCTGTGAGACGTGTCTATAGTCAAGTTGTTCTGTGAGACGTGTCTATAGTCAAGTTGTTCTGTGAGACGTGTCTATAGTCAAGTTGTTCTGTGAGACGTGTCTATAGTCAAGCTGTTCTGTGAGATGTGTCTATAGTCAAGCTGTTCTGTGAGACGTGTCTATAGTCAAGCTGTTCTGTGAGATGTGTCTATAGTCAAGCTGTTCTGTGAGACGTGTCTATAGTCAAGCTGTTCTGTGAGACGTGTCTATAGTCAAGCTGTTCTGTTCTGTGAGACGTGTCTATAGTCAAGCTGTTCTGTTCTGTGAGACGTGTCTATAGTCAAGCTGTTCTGTTCTGTGAGACGTGTCTATAGTCAATCTGTTCTGTGAGACGTGTCTATATCCAAGCTGTTGGTTTGAGAGGTACTGTAAAGGCTGATCTGATGCATTAGTACATGAGGCCATCCACCACCAGATAATAATATGGATGATATGTATTTCAACATGAAACGCGCCCAGACCAGGCTGGATCAGAGGGAGTGTGTTGTCTCTATAGGGATTATCATGGTGTGTTGTCTCTATAAGGATTATCATGGTGTGTTGTCTCTATAAGGATTCTCATGGTCTGTTGTCTCTATAGGGATTATCATGGTGTGTTGTCTATATAAGGATTATCATGGTGTGTTGTCTCTATAGGGATTATCATGGTCTGTTGTCTCTATAGGGATTATCATGGTGTGTTGTCTCTATAGGGATTATCATGGTGTGTTGTCTCTATAAGGATTCTCATGGTCTGTTGTCTCTATAGGGATTATCATGGTGTGTTGTCTCTATAGGGATTATCATGGTGTGTTGTCTCTATAGGGATTATCATGGTCTGTTGTCTCTATAGGGATTATCATGGTGTGTTGTCTCTATAGGGATTATCATGGTCTGTTGTCTCTATAGGGATTATCATGGTGTGTTGTCTCTATAGGGATTATCATGGTGTGTTGTCTCTATAGGGATTATCATGGTGTGTTGTCTCTATAGGGATTATCATGGTGTGTTGTCTCTATAGGGATTATCATGGTGTGTTGTCTCTATAGGGATTATCATGGTGTGTTGTCTCTATAGGGATTATCATGGTGTGTTGTCTCTATAGGGATTATCATGGTGTGTTGTCTCTATAGGGATTATCATGGTGTGTTGTCTCTATAGGGATTATCATGGTGTGTTGTCTCTATAGGGATTATCATGGTGTGTTGTCTATATAGGGATTATCATGGTGTGTTGTCTCTATAGGGATTATCATGGTGTGTTGTCTATATAGGGATTATCATGGTGTGTTGAGTGCAGGTGTGTTCTGTAATCATTGCAAGCTAAGAGTGTGTAGACATGTGGAGTGTATTGGACTTACCTGACACTCAAACAGTAAACAGTTTCCAGATGAATCCCTCACACTCTTCAAGTCCCCTTCCACATACACCCTTCCTCTGAACAGACACACAGCTATGGACACACACACACAAATGCACACGTGCACACACACCGTTTTTAGTTATTCCTAATCCCTTTTAACATTGGGAGCAAGGTACAGTAGCGTGTTACACACAGCTTAAGTCATTACTTAAATGGGTTTCATACTAACACTGGCTCCAGATAGCAGCAGGCTTTAAAGACTGGCCTTGAATTATTGATGTATATGTGAAGGCATTGAGTGCTGTGTACGTGGCGGGAGTATCCTAGCAACGCAGAGATGTGGTCAGTTATTAAGACAAGTCTTTATGATTGTGTGCTTCACACTGTGGGCTGAGGGATGGGGAGGAATGACAGAGAGAGAGATAGAGAAGGAGGGAACAGAATGGAGAAAGAGAGAGAGAGAGGGAGAGAGAGAGAGAGAGAGAGAGAAAGAGAGAGAGAGAGAGAGAGAGAGAGGGCAAGAGAGAGAGAGAGAGGGCAAGAGAGAGAGAGGGCAAGAGAGAGAGAGAGAGAGGGCAAGAGAGAGAGAGAGGGCGAGAGAGAATGTTAGAGAAAGAACAGGAGGACTGAGTTGTGCAGACATGAGAAGAACATGGCATGAGAAGGGTAGGTGTTGTTACTCACGCTGACACTCTTTGCAGCACGTGCCTGGCACATAGGCAGGGGCGGAGTCAGGGGGACACTGGGGAGGGGGGCACGAGATGCTCTCACACTGGACTGTACCATTCTAAAGGAATGAGACGAAACAGATGTTATTAGTATGGCGATCAAAACTCAGCAAGGATAGAAATGTCCCTTTTTCAGGACCCTGTCTTTCAAAGATAATTCATAAAAATCCAAATAACTTCACAGTTCTTCATTGTAAAGGGGTTAAACACTGTTTCCCATGCTTGTTCAATAAACCATAAACAATTAATGAACATGCACCTGTGGAACGGTCGCTAAGACACTAGCAGCTTACAGACGGTAGGCAATTAAGGTCACAGTTATGAAAACTTAAGATGTTAAAAAACTTCTTCTGGCTGCAAGCCCGACGTCGGTACACTTATGACAACAGCCAGCTCAAGTGCAGGGCGCGAAATTCAAAATATATATTTTTTAAATATTTAACTTTCACACATTAACAAGTCCAATACAGCAAATGAAAGGTACACATCTTGTGAATCCAGCCAACATGTCCGATTTTTAAAATGTTTTACAGCGAAAACAGCACGTTTATTTATGTTAGCTCACCACCAAATACAAAAAAAGGACAGACATTTTTCACAGCACAGGTAGCATGCACAAAGCCAACCTAACTAACCAAGAACCAACCAAACTAACCAACAAACAACTTCATCAGATGACAGTCTTATAACATGTTATACAATAAATCTATGTTTTGTTCGAAAAATGTGCATATTTCAGGTATAAATCATAGTTTACATTGCAGCTACAATCAGAAATTGCACCGAAAGCAGCCATAATAATTACAGACACCAACGTCAAATACCTAATTACTCATCATAAAACATTTCTGAAAAATACATAGTGTACAGCAAATGAAAGACAGGCATCTTGTGATTCCAGCCAATATTTCCGATTTATTAAGTGTTTTACAGCGAAAACACAATATAGCGTTATATTAGCTTACCACAATAGCCAGAAAGACAAGCCATTTCCCAGCAGTAAAAGTTAGCGATCGTAACAAACCAGTAAAAGATATATAATTTTTGACTAACCTTGATATTCTTCATCAGATGACAGTCCTATAACATCAGGTTATACATACACTTATGTTTTGTTCGAAAATGTGCATATTTAGAGCTGAAATCAGTGGTTATACATGTTGCTATCGTAGCTACTTTTTCCACAACGTCCGGATATTTTTCTGACACTTTTTCTGACACACATATTCTGACCAAATAGCTATTCATAAACATAACTAAAAAATACATGTTGTATAGGAAATGATAGATCCATTAGTTCTTAATGAAATCGCAGTGTTAGAATTCTAAAAAATAACTTCATTACGACATCCAGCTTCGGTATAGCTAGAGTACCCCAAAGTTGGGCGCCGACGACTAGTTCACATGTACGACAGATATATGAAATAGCATCATAAAATGTTTCTTACTTTTGCTGATCTTCCATCAGAATGTTGGACAAGGGGTCCTTTGTCAAGAACAATCGTTGTTTGGATTTAGAACGTCCATTTTCCCTCTCGATTTAGCAAGCACACTAGCCAAGTGGCGCGAATCTCTCCATGTCAACAAACGGAAGAGAACGGAACACGGCAAAACTCCCGAAAAAATTTCAATAATCTGATGAAACTATATTGAAAAAACATACTTTACGATGATATGGTCACATGTATCAAATAAAATCAAAGCCGGAGATATTAGTCGCCTATAACGGCAGCTAAACAGAAGGCAAATTCAGGTCCCTCTTCGCGCTCTCCAGAAAACAAGAAATGGGGGACACGTCATACAAAGAGCTTGTTTTCCACTTCAGACCAAGATAAACACTAAATTTCACCTCTCACCGCCTCTTGACATCCAGGGGAAGGTCTATGAAGTGCATGTATACTAATACGTATCATGCCCATTTATAGGCAGGAAGTAGAACAGAGCCTCGATTTCAGACTTTCCACTTCCTGGTCAGGAAGTTTGTGCCAAATGAGTTCTGTTTGACTCACAGATATAATTCAAACGGTTTTAGAAACTAGAGAGTGTTTTCTATCCAATAGTAATAATAATATGCATATTGTACGAGCAAGAATTGAGTACGAGGCCGTTTGAAATGGGCACCTTTTATCTGGCTACTCAATACTGCCCCTGCAGCCCAAACAGGTTAAAGAGGCATTTCTACTGACTGTGAAAAACACAGAGGGTCCTTGCTCATCTGCGTGAACGTGCCTTAGGCATGCTGCAAAGAGGCATGAGGACTGCAGATGTGGCCAGGCCAAAAAATTGCAATTTCCGTACTGTGAACCGCCTAAGACAGCGCTACAGGGAGACAGGATGGACAGCTGATCGTCCTCGCTGTGGCAGACCACTTGTAACAACATTTACACAGGATCGGTACAGCCGAACATCACACCTGCGGGACAGGTACAGGATGGCAACAACAACTGCCCGAGTTACACCAGGAACGCACAATCCCTCCATCAGTGCTCAGACTGTCCGCAATAGGCTGAGAGAGGCTGGACTGAGGGCTTGTAGGCCTGTTGTAAGGCAGGTCCTCACCAGACATCACTGGCAACAACGTCGCCTATGGGCACAAACCCACCGTCGCTGGACCTGACAGGACTGGCAAAAAGTGCTCTTCTCTGATGAGTTGCGGTTTTCTCTCACCAGGGTGATGGTCAGATTTGCTTTTATCGTCGAAGGAATGAACGTTACACCGAGTCCTGTACTCTGGAGCGGGATCGATTTGGAGGTGGAGGGTCCGTCATGGTCTGGGGCAGTTTGTCACAGCATCATCGGACTGAGCTTGTTGTCATTGCAGGCACTCTCAACGCTGTGTGTTACAGGGAAGACATCCTCCTCCCTCATGTGGTACCCTTCCTGCAGGCTCAACCTGACATGACCCTCCAGCATGACAATGCCACCAGCCATACTGTTCGTTCTGTGTGATTTCCTGCAAGAAAGGAATGTCAGTGTTCTGCCATGGCCAGCGAAGAGCCAGGATCTCAATCCATTGAGCATGTCTGGGACCTGTTGGATTGTGACCAAGCTAATTTAAGGCTAGCTGTTCTTAGTGTTTTGTCTAGTGATTGATAAACTCACAAATGCTTGGATTGCTTTCGATGTAAAGCATATTTTCAAAATCTGACACGATAGGTGGATTAACAACAAGCTAAGCTGTGTTTTGGTATATTTCACTTGTGATTTCATGATTATAAATATTCTGCAGTTTAGCGGTTGTTGTTGATAAATGATCCCGGTAACGGGATCCGTGCGTCAAGAAGTTAATGCAGCTGGTGGCCACACCAGATACTGACTGTTACTTTTGATTTTGACCCCCCCTTTGTTCAGGGACACATTATTCAATTTATGTTAGTCACATGTCTGTGGAACTTCTTCAGTTTATGTCTCAGTTGTTGAATCTTGTTATGTTCATACAAATATTTACACATGTTAAGTTTGCTGAAAATAAACGCAGTTGACAGTGAGAGGACGTTTATGTTTTAGTATGAACTGAATTTAGGAACGCACCCTATGTCTTGATCTCTGGGATCAGGAGAAGCACATAGAGTTGATGCACTATAGATTTTTCAGACACAGGTTATGGTTTTCCATTCAGTGCCGTCCCTTTAAGTCCCGGATAACTGTGATCATGAAGTGAACTATACCTTTAAGTCCACAGTGATTATAGATTGGACTGTCACCTTTAAACCCACAGTGATTATAGAGTGAACTGTCTTTTTAAGCTTACACTGTCTATAGTGTGAGCTGTCCCTTTAAACCACAGTGATTATAAAGTGAACTGTCCCTTTAAGCCCTATATAACAGGTAGTAGAGAGCCCTAGGTTATAGCATTATGTAGATGGAGCAGTTCTTGTGTTATAGTCTGTTATAGTCTGTTATAGTCTGTCATAGTCTGTTATAGTATATTATAGTCTGTTATAGTCTGTTATAACCTGTTATAGTCTGTTATAGTCTATTATAGTCTGTTATAGTGTGTTATAACCTGTTATAGTCTGTTATAGTCTGTTATAGTGTGTTATAACCTGTTATAGCCTGTTATAGGCTGGTATAGTATGTTATAGTAGGCCATCATTGTAAATAAGAATTTGTTCTTAACTGACTTGCCTAGCTAAATAAAGGTAAAAAAAGAAACAATAATAATAATAAATACAATAAAATATAAAAAATTCTTACATAGCAGGAACAGTTCCTGCATCCGTCTGTCCATCCCTCGTCCTCCCTGTACAGCACTCCATTCATACTGCAGCTCCTCTCACAGTAACAACCATCCAGACCCTGCATCTTCTCCTCCGCACGCGACAGCTGTACACACACCAAAACAAACGTTACTGTGTGTGTGTGTGTGTGTGTGTGTGTGTGTGTGTGTGTGTGTGTGTGTGTGTGTGTGTGTGTGTGTGTGTGTGTGTGTGTGTGTGTGTGTGTGTGTGTGTGTGTGTGTGTGTGTGTGTGTGTGTGTGTGTGTGTGTGTGTGTCAGCCTACAGTATGTGCCACACACATTGTTTGGGGTCAATAGCCCATTGTTACGGTCTGCTTTTTAACTAGTCATTTATTCAACAACCCAGTGTTGCAGGACAAGGGAACCAGAGCCCAGTAAACCACATGGTGACAGAGATGCTCCATGCGCTGTAGTAAAGAACAGTAAATGGATGTTCCCTCACTTACCGTCTGTGTGAATGATTCATACACTTATGCCTTGTACACTGACAGAGCATCAGGCGGTGGTGTGCCTGGCTGAGCAGCTGTCCACAGCTACACCATTACTCTACACTACTCTACTGTACATTACACAAAGTAGGACTTGTAAGAACAGCTAGCATGTCGACCAGAGAGACACAACAGAGGGTGAATCTCAATCGTTTTCAAGTGGCTTCCTCTCCTCTCCTCTCCCCTTCAGATCAATGCAGATGAAGGAAAGAAGACAAGGAGAGGAAACCACTGTAGACGATTGAGGCACCCATTGTCTTATGCTATAGTACCTTGCTGGAGGTCTTGGCTAAGACATCCTGCAGCTCCATGATCTTCTGTACCAGCCCATGGAAGTCATTGCAGGTGGGGCAAGCTAAAACACAGGTGAGTCATGGTAATGTAATGTTGGAATGATAGTTCCATTGTCAATGTCCATGTAACTGTACTGGCAAGCATATAAGAGCTATACTGTAACTGCATGTGTAGCTGATGTTGCCTTTTGTGGGCATCTCATTTTAGATGCAGAGTTTCCAGACTTTTATAGTGGCTGTACAATAATGTACATGTCAGCATGTTAACTTCAGAGTTTCCAGACTTTTATAGGTACTAAATGTAACTGTTCTCTTACTGCGGTTGAGGTCTGGACACTGGGAGATGTAGCCTTGAGGCATGACGACCAGCTGAACATCCTGCATTATACCCTGTAGAGACAGTAAGATACGGGAGGAGGGAGAGAAAGGGAGAAGGGGAGAGAGGGAGAGAAAGCGAGAAGGGGAGAGAGGGAGAGAAAGGGAGAAGGGGAGAGAGTTTGAGACAGAATAACAGAGAGAGAAATGGAAGAGAGAGAGAGAGAGGGGTTGAGACAGAATAACAAAGAGAGAAAGGGAGGAGAGAGAGAGAGAGAGAAGTTGAGACAGAAGGACAGAGAGCGAAAGGGAGGAGAGAGAGAGAGAGAGTGGGAGAGGTTGACCTCAGATCATATCTATGCAGGATGAGTTAGCCTAGCTGAGCTCCATGAGTGTGTGACGTTAGCTGACAGTTGGAATCACTAGAAGCTGATGAGACAGAGGTACTGAACCAGTTACCTGACAGTTGGAATCACTAGAAGCTGATGAGACAGACGTACAGAACCAGCTACCTGACAGTTGGAATCACTAGAAGCTGACGGACAGAAGTACAGAACCAGCTACCTGACAGTTGGAATCACTAGAAGCTGATGAGACAGAGGTACAGAACCAGCTACCTGACAGTTGGAATCACTAGAAGCTGATGAGACAGAGGTACAGAACCAGCTACCTGACAGTTGGAATCACTAGAAGCTGATGAGACAGAGGTACAGAACCAGCTACCTGACAGTTGGAATCACTAGAAGCTGATGAGACAGAGGTACAGAACCACCTACCTGACAGTTGGAATCACTAGAAGCTGATGACACAGAGGTACAGAACCAGCTACCTGACAGTTGGAATCACTAGAAGCTGATGAGACAGAGGTACAGAACCAGCTACCTGACAGTTGGAATCACTAGAAGCTGATGAGACAGAGGTACAGAACCAGCTACCTGACAGTTGGAATCACTAGAAGCTGATGAGACAGAGGTACAGAACCAGCTACCTGACAGTTGGAATCACTAGAAGCTGATGAGACAGAGGTACAGAACCAGCTACCTGACAGTTGGAAACCTTAGAACCTGATGAGACAGAGGTACAGAACCAGCTACCTGACAGTTGGAATCACTAGAAGCTGATGAGACAGAGGTACAGAACCAGCTACCTGACAGTTGGAATCACTAGAAGCTGATGAGACAGAGGTACAGAACCAGCTGTGTGTTTTGGAGATGATGGATCCACTGTTCCGAAAACTGATGTGATGAAAGGCTTTGTGTGTCACACCCTGATCTGTTTCTCCTGTCTTTGTGCTTGTCTCCACCCCCCTTCAGGTGTCGCCTGTCTTCCTCATTATCCCCAGTGTATTTATACCTGTGTTCTCTGTTTGTCTGTTGCCAGTTTGTTTTGTTTTGTCAAGCCTACCAGCGCTGTTTCCCGTGCTCCTGTCTGTCTCTAGTTCCTGTTTTCCCGGTTGTTGACCATTCTGCCTGCCCTGAGCCTGCTGCTGTTCTGTACCTTGTCACACCACCCTGGATTACTGACCTCTGCCCTGAGCCTGCTGCCGTTCTGTACCTTGTCACACCACCCTGGATTACTGACCTCTGCCCTGAGCCTGCCTGCCGCTCTGTACCTTGTCACACCACTCTGGATTACTGACCTCTGCCCTGAGCCTGCTGCTGTTCTGTACCTTGTCACACCACCCTGGATTACTGACCTCTGCCCTGAGCCTGCTGCTGTTCTGTACCTTGTCACACCACCCTGGACTACTGACCTCTGCCCTGAGCCTGCTGCTGTTCTGTACCTTGTCACACCACCCTGGACTACTGACCTCTGCCCTGAGCCTGCTGCCGTTCTGTACCTTGTCACACCACCCTGGACTACTGACCTCTGCCCTGAGCCTGCCTGCCGTTCTGTACCTTGTCACACCACCCTGGACTACTGACCTCTGCCCTGAGCCTGCCTGCCGTTCTGTACCTTGTCACACCACCCTGGATTACTGACCTCTGCCCTGAGCCTGCTGCTGTTCTGTACCTTGTCACACCACTCTGGATTACTGACCTCTGCCCTGAGCCTGCTGCTGTTCTGTACCTTGTCACACCACCCTGGACTACTGACCTCTGCCCTGAGCCTGCCTGCCGTTCTGTACCTTGTCACACCACCCTGGACTACTGACCTCTGCCCTGAGCCTGCCTGCCGTTCTGTACCTTTCAAACTGCTCTGGACTACTGACCTCTGCCCTGAGCCTGCTGCTGTTCTGTACCTTTCAGACTGCTCTGGACTACTGACCTCTGCCCTGAGCCTGCCTGCCGTTCTGTACCTTTCAGACTGCTCTGGATTACTGACCTCTGCCCTGAGCCTGCCTGCCGTTCTGTACCTTTCAGACCGCTCTGGACTACTGACCTCTGCCCTGAGCCTGCCTGCCGTTCTGTACCTTTCAGACTGCTCTGGACTACTGACCTCTGCCCTGAGCCTGCCTGCCGTTCTGTACCTTTCAGACTGCTCTGGACTACTGACCTCTGCCCTGAGCCTGCCTGCCGTTCTGTACCTTTCAGACTGCTCTGGACTACTGACCTCTGCCCTGAGCCTGCCTGTTGTTCTGTACCTTTCAGACTGCTCTGGACTACTGACCTCTGCCCTGAGCCTGCCTGCTGTTCTGTACCTTTCAGACTGCTCTGGACTACTGACCTCTGCCCTGAGCCTGCCTGCCGTTCTGTACCTTGTCACACCACCCTGGATTACTGACCTCTGCCCTGAGCCTGCTGCTGTTCTGTACCTTTCAGACTGCTCTGGACTACTGACCTCTGCCCTGAGCCTGCCTGCTGTTCTGTACCTTTCAGACTGCTCTGGACTACTGACCTCTGCCCTGAGCCTGCCTGCCGTTCTGTACCTTGTCACACCACCCTGGATTACTGACCTCTGCCCTGAGCCTGCTGCTGTTCTGTACCTTTCAGACTGCTCTGGACTACTGACCTCTGCCCTGAGCCTGCCTGCTGTTCTGTACCTTTCAGACTGCTCTGGACTACTGACCTCTGCCCTGAGCCTGCCTGTTGTTCTGTACCTTTCAGACCGCTCTGGACTGGGGGGAGAACCCTGGCATAGTGACCGTATCTTGGTTTTAAACTCTTTAAATGGGCACTTCCAATTTTTGCGCTATTTCCCAGGACTCTGTGGATACATTTTTCTCGGTATTGAAACTTGGTAGATTTTCAGGAAAATAAGAATCCCTACAACATACCTTGAAGTATCCATGGGCCTGGTTCCTCTGTCCGAGCCAGACAGTGGTATCAGAGGGAATGTCCATAGACGGATTCTCTATCACCCTCTCATAGATCCTAGAGGACAAGAGGAATACAAGGTGATACTATACTGTTTATACACCGATCATACTGCAGGAGAGCATACTGTTTATACACAGAACATACTGGAGGACAGAATACTGTTTATACACAGAACATACTGGAGAATAGAATACTGTTTATACACAGAACATACTGGAGGATAGAATACTGTTAATACACAGAACATAATGGAGGATAGAATACTGTTTATACACAGAACATACTGGAGGATAGAATACTGTTAATACACAGAACATAATGGAGGATAGAATACTGTTTACACACAGAACATACTGGAGGACAGAATACTGTTTATACACAGAACATACTGGAGGACAGAATACTGTTTATACACAGAACATACTGGAGGACAGAATACTGTTTACACACAGAACATACTGGAGGATAGAATACTGTTAATACACAGAACATACTGGAGGATAGAATACTGTTAATACACAGAACATAATGGAGGATAGAATACTGTTTATACACAGAACATACTGGAGGACAGAATACTGTTTATACACAGAACATACTGGAGGATAGAATACTGTTTATACACAGAACATACTGGAGGACAGAATACTGTTTATACACAGAACATACTGGAGGATAGAATACTGTTTATACACAGAACATAATGGAGGATAGAATACTGTTTATACACAGAACATAATGGAGGATAGAATACTGTTAATACACAGAACATACTGGAGGATAGAATACTGTTTATACACAGAGTGTCACGATTGTCGTCGGGAGAAGGAGAAGAGGACCAAGATGCAGCGTGGTAAGTATTCATAATACGTTTAATCAATATGAACAAAAACAACAAAACAACAAACGAACAGTTCTGCAAGGTGCAACCAACACTAAACAGAAAATAACCACCCACAACTAACAGTGGGAAAACAGGCTACCTAAGTATGGTTCTCAATCAGAGACAACAATTGACAGCTGCTTCTGATTGGGAATCATACCAGGCCAAACACAATAGAAATAGAAAAAATAGACATACAAACATAGAATGCCCACCCACATCACACCCTGACCAAACAAAAAATAGAAACATACAAAGCAATCTACGGTCAGAGCGTGACACTGAGCCATTGTTTCTCTATGGTGTAGTAGGTCAGGGCGTGACTAGGGGGTGATCTAGTATATCTATGTCTATGTTGTGTTCTAGTTTTGTTGGTGTTGGTGTTTTGTATGATTCCCTATTAGAGGCAGCTGGTAAATGTAAATGTAAATGTAATCGTTGTCTCTAATTGGGGATCATATTTAAGTAGTTATTTTTCCCACCTGTGTTTGTGGGATCTTGTTTATGTGTAGTTGCCTGTGAGCACTCCATTGTCTTCATGTTTCGTTCATTCTTTATTGTGTTTGTGCGTTTCAGTTAATAAACATGTGGAAACCATATCACGCTGCACCTTGGTCCGATAATTACTACGACGAACGTGACACACAGAGCATCATTAATTCAAATAGATGACACAGTGTTTGTATTTTACATTCCATTCCAACATCCCGCTCACCATTGGCATCCCTAACGCTTCGAACACACCGACAGCGTCATTGTGCAAAATAATACGCAGCATCATCTGGATATGTATGCAACAAAAGTTCAACCTTCTGCTACCGTTTCTGTCAAGCCGTCTACGTATACAGTTTGACCCATACGTTCGGTAAATCCAACGTATGCACCACACAGAACACACTGCAACTGCCTCTGCAATGCTATGCTGCAAGGCAAACGCAGCGTTTCATTGGAAATGAATGTCTTTCTGGTGTACCAAAACGCAGTGACGCTGTCGGTGTGTTGGAAGTGTAAAGCACTGGTACCCTAAAGGTATTCTCTCTCCCTCCATTCACGACAACCCTTTCTGCTCTCTCTGTAGCTCTCAATTCAATTGAAGTGCTTTATTGGCATGGGAAACATATGTTAACATTGCCAAAGCAAGTGAAGTACACTACCATTCAAAAGTCTGGGGTCACTTAGAAATGTCCTTGTTTTTGAAAGAAAATCTAATTTTTTGTCCATTAAAATAACATCAAATTGATCAGAAATATAGTGTATGTTAATGTTGTGAATGACTATTGTAGCTGGAAACGGCAGATTTTTAATGGAATATCTACATAGGTGTACAGAGGTCCATCATCAGCAACCATCACTCCTGTGTTCCAATGGCACGTTGTGTTAGCTAATCAAAGTTGATCATTTTAAAAGGCTAATTGATCGTTAGGACAAGTACATTAGAGTGTCTAGTTTGAGAACACCAGTCTCAACGTCAACAGTGAAGAGGCGACTCCGGGATGCTGGCCTTCTAGGCAGAGTTCCTCTGTCCAGTGTCTGTGTTCTTTTCTCCATCTTAATCTTTTCCAGTCTGAGATATGTCTTTTTCTTTGCAACTCTGCCTAGAAGGCCAGCATCCCGGAGTCGCCTCTTCACTGTTTACGTTGAGACTGGTGTTTTGCGGGTACTATTTAATGAAGCTGCCAGTTGAGGACTTGTGAGGTGTCTGTTTCTCAAACTAGACACTCTAATGTACTTGTCCTCTTGCTCAGTTGTGCACCAGGGCCTCCCACTCCTCTGTGAAGGGAGTAGTACACAGTGTTGTACGAGATCTTCAGTTTCTTGGCAAATTCTCGCATGGAATAGCCTTCATTTCTCAGAACAAGAATAGACTGACTAGTTTCAGAAGAAAGTTCTTTGTTTCTAGACATTTTGAGCCTGTAATCGAACCCACAAATGCTGATGCTCCAGATACTCAACTAGTCTAAAGAAGGCCGGTTTTATATTTTATTGCTTCTTTACAGTTTTTTAAAATCGCTAGGCCCCATTTCTCAATACTTAGGTCACTTTTTCAAAACTCTTCACACAGTGAGCACAACAGCAGTCTATGTGGGCTAAACTATGGATAATTTTTCATTGCTTTGGAACAAAATGCATTCACTGACTACATCTTTCAATTTTCATGAACTCTTTTCTCACTCAGACACAACCACCACCAAAACTCTGTGTACCTACAGGCCAATTTGCAGATGTTAACATACTCTTTTCAAAACTGTTAAACTTAAGTTCAAAACCTAACATAACACAAAATTGAATAAGACATAAATTTGCTACATTTCTACAGTAATACCGTATTGAAATATATTCTAAATCTAAAAAATGAAATACTATCAAAACAATTAGACCAACCACAGCTGATTCCCATTGTAGCTGAACACCTACCCAGGTGTTAGTATTTCAATTTCATTACCATCCATACAAAAGGGGACATCTTAGGAATAATGCTGTACTGTAATGTAAACATGGACCCAGACAGAGATAGAAAAGTGGCTGAAAGAGGAAGAAGAGTGGCTGGGAGAGGGAGAGGGAGAGAGAGAGAGAGGGAGAGAGAGAGAGAGAGAGAGAGAGAGAGAGAGAGAGAGGGAGAGGGAGAGGGAGAGGGAGAGGAGTACGTACGCATGGTGGAAGAAGACTGAGAGGAAGATCAAGAGCTGTAGTCTCAGATGGGATTAGGGTTCCTATAATTGATCATGTAATAAATCATGGTCTATCAATGAGAGAGGCTGGTCTGAGAGTGCAGCCAAATCTCCAACGCTCAACAGTGGCATCTATTCTGAGAAATGTCCGGCAAAACAACAGGTAAGATGTGCATTCTGCAAGGGCATCTGACTGAACTGCACATTACAGAAGTAAATTGAGCAAAGCCTCCAAACCTACTTGTGTGTAATTGTAATTGTTTTTGTATTTCTGCTTAGGACCCAACGGTTACCTCCTACAGGCGGGAGAGGTAGGAGTTTCACTGCTGTGCAGGAAACTGCAATCGTTGATATGGTCATCAGAAACAATGGCATAAAACTCAGAGATTTGGGACGAGGGTTGGCAGACAATGTAAGCATAACAAATATTTCTAGAGTCCTGAAACAACATCAAGTCAGGATGAAGCAGTTGTACACTGTCCCCTTTGAGAGGAACTCTGAACGAGTCAAGCAACTCAGGAACCAATAAGTCCAGGTAAGATGACTATAAAATACAGAACTGGTTTTGAACAGAACCAAACAGGGCAGAGACACACAATGGCATGTTTTAATGTATAATGTAAACTACCGTAATAACTCTTATGTTGCCTTGTGGATTTATTTTAGAGAGTCATGGAGATTGAAGCCAGGCAAACACCCCACATATTCATCTTTGTGGATGAGGCTGGTTTCAACTTGGCCAAAACACGGTGGTGAGGAAGGAATGTGATTGGGAAAAAAGCCACAGTGGATGTCCCGGGCCAGAGGGGTGCCAACATCACAATGTGTACAGCAATATCCTCTGATGGATTGCTGTTACACAAACCGCTAATTGGGCCATACAACACAGAGCTTCTCATTTCATTCCTGGGTGACCTCTATGGAAGGGTTGTGCCGGGTGAGGAAAGGGTTGCAGTGAGGCAAGAACATTTGTAATTGTATGGGACAATGTGGCATGTCACCACTCCCGAGCAGTCAGAGTGGTTTGCAGCCCATACCAGGATGATGTCACTTTTCCTCCTTCCTTACTCTCTATTCCTCAACCCCACAGAGGAATTATTTTCCTCATGGAGGTGGAAGGTTTATGACCACCATCCACATGATCAAATGTCCCTCCTGGACGCAATGAATGCTGGATGCCTGGACATATCTGCAGAAGATCGCCAGGGATAGACCAGGCATGCCAAAAGATTCTTTCCTGGGTGTATTGACCAAGATGAGATGTAATGTGGATGAGAACCTGTGGCCAAATGCAGAACACAGGATTGACTAGTATTGCTACTGTATCTGTATCGGTAGATGGTGTATATACAAATGATTGTATTTTGGAATCACTCAATTCCATAAAATGACAAAACATATTGAAGCATATTGCATCATGTCTGATACATTCCTGTAACATATACCACAGTGAATTCTAAACAGTAGAGAGGTGTCATCCTTGTTTTGTAAAGACAACTTTGTGTAATGCTACCTGTTGTTAGTGTTTTTTAGGTCATTGTTTTATGAGTGACAACGTGTGCTTGTTGGGTGACAACCTTTGCTACTGTTATGGAAGAGTAGATTTGAGAAGTGTATGAAGTGTTTTGGTAGTTTTAGGGCATTTTGAACGTGAAATGAACTGCTGTGCCAAGCTGAAAGTTAGTTAGGAGAACTGTGTGAAGAGTTTTGAAAAAGTGACTTAAGTATTGAGAAATGGGTCCTAGCGATTGTAAAAAACTGTAATCAGCACAAATGCAAAAGGTTTTTCTAATGATCAATTAGCCTTTTAAAATGATAAACTTGGATTAGCTAACACAACGTGCCATTGGAACACAGGAGTGATGGTTGCTGATAATGGGCCTCTGTACACCTATGTAGATATTCCATTAAAAATCTGCCGTTTCCAGCTACAATAGTCATTTACAACATTAACAATGTCTACACTGTATTTCTGATCAATTTGATGTTATTTTAATGGACAATTTATTTATTTTTTCTTTCATAAACAAGGACATTTCTAAGTGACCCCAGACTTTTGAACGGTAGTGTAAATAATAAACAAAAGTGAAATAAACAATAAAAATGAACAGCAAACATTAACATTAAACTCCCTCTCCCCCTCCAGTGCCCACACTCACCTGTTACAGTCGACGTGCAGCACCACGTGGGAGATACTGACGGCCACAGACAGCTTGTGCCAATGGGCGTCTGCCAGGGAGTAGGGGAACACCTCAGTGTGTTGTCGCTGGTCCCTGGTACGGTAGTGGAGACGGATCTCATTACGCTGCCCACTGCTCTCCAACTCCAGATACCTGGATAACAGACACACAGTAAATACTCTATCTATTAGTATCTGTTACAATGGCTGATGCCTGAGAGGTAACGGCTGTAGGTTTTTCCCTTTAGGACATCGGTGCTGAAACTACTATGTTTCTGTGCTACAACGTGTCATCATTCAGAGCACTAAAACGTGGGACTGAAAAGCTGCAGGGGAAAAGCTGCAGACACATTCAAACAAGCAAATCAACAGTAGTTGCATTGCTCTTAAAACTGCAGGGACTACAGTTGAAAACACTTCCAAGAAAGAATTCCTCAATTACAGAGGAGATTACAGAGGAGTTTATGGAGGAGATTACAGAGGAGTTTACAGAGGAGTTTACAGAGGAGTTTACGGAGGAGATTAAAGAGGAGTTTACAGAGGAGGTTACGGAGGAGTTTACAGAGGAGATTACAGAGGAGTTTACGGAGGAGATTACAGAGGAGATTACGGAGGAGTTTACGGAGGAGATTAAAGAGGAGTTTACAGAGGAGGTCACGGAGGAGTTTACGGAGGAAAATACAGAGGAGTTTACAGAGGAGTTTACGGAGGAGATTAAAGAGGTTACAGAGGAGATTACAGAGGAGTTTACAGAGGAGTTTACAGAAGAGTTTACAGAAGCGTTTACAGAGGAGTTTACAGAGGAGATTACAGAGGAGTTTACGTAGGAGATTATAGAGGAGATTACAGAGGAGATTACAGAGGAGTTTACAGAGGAGTTTACAGAGGAGTTTACAGAAGAGTTTACAGAGGAGTTTACAGAGGACTTTACAGAGGAGATTACAGAAGAGTTTACAGAGGAGTTTACAGAGGAGTTTACAGAGGAGATTACACAGGAGTTTACGGAGGAGATTACAGTGGAGTTACAGAGGAGTTTACAGAGTAGTTTACAGAAGAGTTTACAGAGGATTTTACAGAGGAGTTTACAGAGGAGTTTACAGAAGAGATTACAGAGGAGTTTACAGAGGAGTTTACGGAGGAGAATACACAGGAGTTTACGGAGGAGATTACAGAGGAGTTTACAGAGGAGTTTAAAGAGGAGTTTACAGAGGAGATTACAGAGGAGTTTACGGAGGAGATTACAGAGGAGATTACAGAGGAGTTTACAGAGGAGTTTACAGAGGAGATTACAAAAGAGATTACAGAGGGGATTACAGAGGAGATTACAGAGGAGTTTACAGAGGAGTTTACAGAGGAGACTACAAAGGAGATTACAGAGGAGATTACAGAGGAGTTTACAGAGGAGATTACAGAGGAGTAGTCATCTCTCTGATTAGAACCCCCAGCCAGAGTATTCATCTCTCTAATTAGAACCCCCAGCCAGAGTATTCATCTCTCTGATGAGAACACCCAGCCAGAGGATTAATCTCTCTAATTAGAACCCCCAGCCAGAGTATTCATCTGTCTGATTAGAACCCCCATCCAGAGTATTTATCTCTCTGATTAGAACCCCCAGCCAGAGTATTCATCTGTCTGATTAGAACCCCCATCCAGAGTATTCATCTGTCTGATTAGAACCCCCAGCCAGAGTATTCATCTCTCTGATTAGAACACCCAGCCAGAGTATTCATCGCTCTGATTAGAACCCCCATTCAGAGTATTTATCTCTCTGATTAGAACACCCAGCCAGAGTATTCATCTGTCTGATTAGAACCCCCAGCCAGAGTATTTATCTCTCTGATTAGAACACCCAGCCAGAGTATCCGTCTGTCTGATTAGAACACCCAGCCAGAGTATTCATCTCTCTGATTAGAACCCCCAGCCAGAGTATTCATCTCTCTGATTAAAACACCCAGCCAGAGTATTTATCTCTCTGATTAGAACACCCAGCCAGAGTATTTATCTCTCTGATTAGAACCCCCAGCCAGAGTATTCATCTCTCTGATTAGAACCCCCAGCCAGAGTATTTATCTCTCTGATTAGAACCCCCAGCCAGAGTATTTATCTCTCTGATTAGAACCCCCAGCCAGAGTATTTATCTCTCTGATTAGAACCCCCAGCCAGAGTATTTATCTCTCTGATTAGAACCCCCAGCCAGAGTATTTATCTCTCTGATTAGAACCCCCAGCCAGAGTATTCATCTCTCTGATGAGAACACCCAGCCAGAGTATTCATCTCTCTGATGAGAACCCCCAGCCAGAGTATTCATCTCTCTGATTAGAACCCCTAGCCAGAGTATTCATCTCTCTGATTAGAACCCCCAGCCAGAGTATTCATCTCTCTGATGAGAACACCCAGCCAGAGTATTCATCTCTCTGATGAGAACACCTAGCCAGAGTATTCATCTCTCTGATGAGAACACCCAGCCAGAGTATTCATCTCTCTGATGAGAACACCTAGCCAGAGTATTCATCTCTCTGATGAGAACACCCAGCCAGAGTATTCATCTCTCTGATGAGAACCCCCAGCCAGAGTATTCATCTCTCCGATTAGAACACCCAGCCAGAGTATTCATCTCTCTGATGAGAACCCCCAGCCAGAGTATTCATCTCTCTGATGAGAACACCCAGCCAGAGTATTCATCTCTCTGATGAGAACCCCCAGCCAGACTATCTGACTATCCTCTCACACACACTACTATCCTCTGCAACTTCCTCATCGCCTGGTTTCATACACGATCCTATCACTGCAGCTGCTGTAATCCACATCTTAAACATGTGTGTGTGCGTGTGCGTGTGCGTGTGTGTGTGTGTGTGTGTGTGTGTGTTTGGATGTGAGTTGCATGTACACTCCTTTATCACTGTGCTTCCTTATTCCTTCTGCTTCCTTATCACATCAAACTAAACTAAGCAAACTAAGCATCACCAGCTGCAGCAAGACAGTCCTACTAGGATTGAATGTGTCTGTCTGTCTGTCTGTCTGTCTGTCTGTCTGTCTGTCTGTCTGTCTGTCTGTCTGTCTGTCTGTCTGTCTGTCTGTCTGTCTGTCTGTCTGTCTGTCTGTCTGTCTGTCTGTCTGTCTGTCTGTCTGTCTGTCTGTCTGTCTGTCTGTCTGGCTGGCTGGCTGGCTGGCTGGCTGGCTGTCTGACTATCTGTCTGGCTGTCTGGCACATTCATCTAGAGACTGGACTGAGTTAGCAATTCAAACTTGAGAGGTGTGTGTGTGTGTGTGTGTGTGTGTGTGTGTGTGTGTGTGTGTGTGTGTGTGTGTGTGTGTGTGTGTGTGTGTGTGTGTGTGTGTGTGTGTGTGTGTGTGTGTGTGTGTGTGTGTGTGTGTGTGTGTGTGTGTGTGTGTGTGTGTGTGTGTGTGTGTGTTAATAAAGCACTGATCCATGAGATAAAGGAAGATGACAGGTTGACTGTGACCTTAGAGGCCATGTCATCAATACTGTGTCTGGGGGGAGATAATGTCACAGGTCTTTCTCCAACACCGACTACAGACAATCCATCATCCGAGATACGCCTCTGTCTGTTTACCCATCTGCAGAAAGGAGTGTAAGTATGGAGGGATGAAGGGATAGATTGAAGCCATTACATAAATGATTGTAAGGAAAAATAATTAGATGGATGGATGGATGGAAGGAAGGAAGGATAGATAGATATTTGTCCCTAAACAGAGAGTACACAGTGGCAGAATACCTGACCTCTAGAGACAGCAGGAGCGGTAGAGATACTCTTAATGATCGGCTATGAAAAGCCAACTGACATTTACTCCTGAGGTGCTGACTTGCTGCACCCTCAACAACTACTGTGATTATTATTATTTGACCATGCTGGTCATTTATGAACATTTGAACATCTTGGCCATGTTCTGTTATAATCTCCACCCAGCACAGCCAGAAGAGGACTGGCCACCCCTCATAGCCTGGTTCCTCTCTAGGTTTCTTCCTAGGTTTTGGCCTTTCTAGGAAGTTTGTCCTAGCCACCGTGCTTCTACACCTGCATTGCTTGCTGTTTGGGGTTTTAGGCTGGGTTTCTGTACAGCACTTTGAGATATCAGCTGATGTAAGAAGGGCTTTATAAATACATCTGATTTGATTTGATTTGACTGACCCAAACTTAAGGAAAGCTTTGACTATGTACAGACTCAGTGAGCATAGCCTTGCTATTGAGAAAGGCCGCCGTAGGCAGACATGGCTATCAAGAGAAGACAGGCTATGTGCACACTGCCCACAAAATGAGGTGGAAACTGAGCTGCACTTCCTAACCTCCTGCCAAATGTATGACCATATTAGAGACCCATATTTCCCTCAGATTACAAAGATCCACAAAGAATTCGAAAACAAACCCAATTTTGATAAACTCCCATGTCTACTGGGTGAAATACCACAGTGTGACATCACAGCAGCAAGATTTGTGAAGAAGTGAAGAACAAACAACATTGTAAATACAACCCATATTTATGCTTATTTATTTTCCCTTGTGTACTTTAATCATTTGTACATTGTTACAACACTGTATATATACATAATATGACATTTGTAATGTCTTTATTATTTTGAAACTTCTGTATGTGTAATGTTTACTGTTCATTTTTATTGTTTATTTCACTTTTGTATATTATCTACCTCACTTGCTTTGGCATGTTAACACGTTTCCCATGCCAATAAAGCCCCTTGAATTGAATAGATAGATAGATAGATAGATAGATAGATAGATAGATAGATAGATAGATAGATAGATAGATAGATAGATAGATAGATAGATAGATAGATAGATAGATAGATAGATAGATAGATAGATAGATAGATAGATAGATAGATAGATAGATAGATAGATAGATAGATAGATAGATAGATAGATAGATAGATAGATAGATAGATAGATAGATAGATAGATAGATAGATAGATAAAGGGATAGATTGAAGCCATTACATAAGTGATTGGGAAGAAAGAGAGAACGATGTAGGGGTGGAGGAATAGAGGAATGGATGGATGAAGGGATAGATTGAAGCCATTACAAAAAGGACAGAGGAAAATCAGAAGGATGGAGGGATGGAATGCTTCAACTGAAGAAAGGACAAGCTGCTTAGCTTTGGTTCTCCCAAAGGATTTATTTAAGATTAAAGAAAATGAAAAAATCCATATAAAGCTGTCCTTGGAGGTCGGAACAATGAAAAGGGGGATCAATCATAATCTGACTGTTTAACCTAATATGGACTGTCTTCAAGACAACAACATAATCTGACTGTTTAACCTAATATGGACTGTCTTCAAGACACAACATAATCTGACTGTTTACCTAATATGGCCTGTCTTCAAGACAACAACATAATCTGACTGTTTAACCTAATATGGACTGTCTTCAAGACAACAACATAATCTGACTGTTTAACCTAATATGGACTGTCTTCAAGACAACAACATAATCTGACGGTTTAACCTAATATGGCCTGTCTTCAAGACAACAACATAATCTGACTGTTTAACCTAATATGGCCTGTCTTCAAGACAACAACATAATCTGACTGTTTAACCTAATATGGACTGTCTTCAAGACAACAACATAATCTGACTGTTTAACCTAATATGGACTGTCTTCAAGACAACAACATAATCTGACTGTTTAACCTAATATGGCCTGTCTTCAAGACAACAACATAATCTGACTGTTTAACCTAATATGGACTGTCTTCAAGACAACAACATAATCTGACTGTTTAACCTAATATGGACTGTCTTCAAGACACAACATAATCTGACTGTTTAACCTAATATGGCCTGTCTTCAAGACAACAACATAATCTGACTGTTTAACCTAATATGGACTGTCTTCAAGACAACAACATAATCTGACTGTTTAACCTAATATGGCCTGTCTTCAAGACAACAACATAATCTGACTGTTTAACCTAATATGGACTGTCTTCAAGACAACAACATAATCTGACTGTTTAACCTAATATGGCCTGTCTTCAAGACAACAACATAATCTGACTGTTTAACCTAATATGGACTGTCTTCAAGACAACAACATAATCTGACTGTTTAACCTAATATGGCCTGTCTTCAAGACAACAACATAATCTGACGGTTTAACCTAATATGGACTGTCTTCAAGACAACAACATAATCTGACTGTTTAACCTAATATGGCCTGTCTTCAAGACAACAACATAATCTGACTGTTTAACCTAATATGGCCTGTCTTCAAGACAATAAACAGAGCCTTGGCAGTGAAGTGCAAATACTACTGTTCAAATGACCTCATGAAATCCATGCCCAAATCCCACACAATAAAAACAATGGCAGGCTGAACTTTATAAAATGACACTTGGGAAATCTTGACAGATGGTACACAGTCTGATCTGTATGACTAGTTGGTGTAGGTCAGCATTGTACTGCCGTTACCCGAGGCCCGGACTTTTCAGGTTCTTGCCTCTTTATTACAGGGTCCACATATGGAGTCCAGTGGTGGCTGGCGGAACTTTAAATGGGGAGGACTGGCTCATAGTAATGGCTGGAACGGAATTAATGGGATCGCATCAAACGCCTGTTTATTTATACCATTCACTTCACTTCATTTCATCCATTTATTATGAGCCATCCTCCCTTCACCAGCCTCCTCTGATGGAGCCCCCGTCAGCTGTTTTTACTGACTCTACTGTATAAAATAGCCATTGTGCTAGCTTAGCATATAGTGCTGCTTGCCTGAACCAGCCTCTGACTGGACTTCAACCAGGGTCCTCTATAATGTCTCTGACTGGAGTTCAACCAGGGTCCTCTATAATGTCTCTGACTGGACTTCAACCAGGGTCCTCTACCTCTCAAATACAAGTGTCCGCCCGCTTGACAAGGTAAGACCAGATTGAGCTATAGAAAATGATCCAATTCGATAGCACCATTGGCAACATTATGAGCTAGCTGTGGAGTGAGTTTATGGCACGTTCTTACCTCCGTTACATAATAGCACACAAATGGTTTCTAAGTCAAGATGTGTGTCGTACCTGTGTTCCAAATGGTGTATGAAGAGGACTGTGTCTTACCTGTGTTCTGCATGGTGTATGAAGAGGACTGTGTCGTACCTGTGTTCTGCATGGTGTATGGAGAGGACTGTGTCGTACCTGTGTTCCAAATGGTGTATGGAGAGGACTGTGTCGTACCTGTGTTCTGCATGGTGTATGAAGAGGACTGTGTCGTACCTGTGTTCTGCATGGTGTATGAAGAGGACTGTGTCGTACCTGTGTTCTGCATGGTGTATGAAGAGAACTGTGTCGTACCTGTGTTCTGCATGGTGTATGAAGAGGACTGTGTCGTACCTGTGTTCTGCATGGTGTATGAAGAGGACTGTGTCTTACCTGTGTTCTGCATGGTGTATGGAGAGGACTGTGTCTTCCTGTGTTCTGCATGGTGTATGGAGAGGACTGTGTCTTCCTGTGTTCTGCATGGTGTATGGAGAGGACTGTGTCTTCCTGTGTTCTGCATGGTGTATGGAGAGGACTGTGTCTTACCTGTGCTCTGCATAGTGTATGGAGAGCAGGACTCCAGAGTTGAGTCTCTCCTGCTTCAGAGTGGCCAGCACAGTGAACTCTGTCTTGTCTCTCAGCTTCTGGAGCATCACCTCTGCTACATCCTCCTTCACCCTCACGTTCCTCCATGAGTCTGAGGAGAGAGAAAGCAGAGAGAGAAAAGGCAGAGAGAGAGAAAGCAGAGAGAGAAAGCAGAGAGAGAGAAAGCAGAGAGAGAGAAAGCAGAGAGAGAGAAAGCAGAGAGAGAGAGAAAGAAAGCAGAGAGAGAGAAAGCAGAGAGAGAGAGAAAGCACAAAGAGAGAGAAAGCAGAGAGAGAGAAAGCAGAGAGAGAGAAAGCAGAGAGAGAGAAAGCAGAGAGAGAGAAAGCAGAGAGAGAGAAAGCAGAGAGAGAAAGCAGAGAGAGAGAAAGCAGAGAGAGAGAGAAAGCAGAGAGAGAGAAAGCAGAGAGAGAGAGAAAGCAGAGAGAGAGAAAGCAGAGAGAGAGAGAAAGCAGAGAGAGAGAAAGCAGAGAGAGAGAAAGCAGAGAGAGAGAATGCAGAGAGAGAGAAAGCAGAGAGAGAAAGCAGAGAGAGGGAAAGCAGAGAGAGAGAAAGCAGAGAGAGAGAAAGCAGAGAGAGAAAGCAGAGAGAGAAAGCAGAGAGAGAGAAAGCAGAGCGAGAGAAAGCAGAGAGAGAGAAAGCAGAGAGAGAGAAAGCAGAGAGAGAGAGAAAGCAGAGAGAGAGAAAGCAGAGAGAGAGAAAGCAGAGAGAGAGAAAGCAGAGAGAGAGAGAAAGCACAAAGAGAGAGAAAGCAGAGAGAGAGAAAGCAGAGAGAGAGAAAGCAGAGAGAGAGAGAAAGCAGAGAGAGAGAAAGCAGAGAGAGAGAAAGCAGAGAGAGAGAAAGCAGAGAGAGAAAGCAGAGAGAGAGAAAGCAGAGAGAGAGAAAGCAGAGAGAGAGAAAGCAGAGAGAGAGAGAAAGCAGAGAGAGAGAAAGCAGAGAGAGAGAAAGCAGAGAGAGAGAAAGCAGAGAGAGAGAAAGCAGAGAGAGGGAAAGCAGAGAGAGAGAAAGCAGAGAGAGAGAAAGCAGAGAGAGAGAAAGCAGAGAGAGAAAGCAGAGAGAGAAAGCAGAGAGAGAGAAAGCAGAGAGAGAGAGAAAGCAGAGAGAGAGAGAAAGCAGAGAGAGAGAAAGCAGAGAGAGAGAAAGCAGAGAGAGAGAAAGCAGAGAGAGAGAAAGCAGAGAGAGGGAAAGCAGAGAGAGAGAAAGCAGAGAGAGAGAAAGCAGAGAGAGGGAAAGCAGAGAGAGAAAGCAGAGAGAGAGAAAGCAGAGAGAGGGAAAGCAGAGAGAGAAAGCAGAGAGAGAGAAAGCAGAGAGAGAGAAAGCAGAGAGAGAGAAAGCAGAGAGAGAGAAAGCAGAGCGAGAGAAAGATCTCTGAATCTTAGTGTTGTTGGCCACAATTTAACATCAAGCGCTGTAGTTCAAACAGGTGCTAATAATAGAGTTGATCTATAAATGTAACGGCTGTGGGTACTGGAGGAGAGATTTAGGACACACTGCATTATGTAATACAGGTTATCCAACTAAATATAGTACCAGTCAAAGGTTTGGACAAGCCTACTCCAAGGGTTGTAAGTAACAACAAAAAATCCAAGGACATAGACATATCTGATGTTGGCAGAAAGCTTAAATTCTTGTTAAACAAATCAAAATATATTTTATATTTGAGATTCTTCAAAGTATCCACACTTTGCCTTGATGACAGCTTTGCACACTCTTGGCATTCTCTCAACCAGCTTCACCTGGAATAATTTTTCAACAGTCTTGAAGGAGTTCCCACATATGCTGAGCATTTGTTGGTTGCTTTTCCTTCACTCCGCGCTCCAACCCATCCCCAAACCATCTTAATAGGGTTGAGGTCGGGTGATTGTGGACGCCAGGTCATCTGATGCAGCACTCCATAACTCTCCTTCTTGGTCAAATAGCCCATACAAAGCCTGGAGGTGTGTTGGTTCATTGTCTTGTTGAAAAACAAATGATAGTCCCACTAAGTGCAAACAAGTTGGGATGGTGTCTCGCTGCAGTATGCTGTGGTAGCCATGCTGGTTAAGTGTGCCTTGAATTGATCAAATAATTCACTGACAGTGTCACCAGCAAAGCCCCCCCCCCCCCCCCCCCACACCATCACACCTCCTCCTCCATGCTTCACGGTGGGAACCATACATGCGGAGATCATCCGTTCACCTACTCTGCGTCTCACAAAAACACTGCGGTTGGAACCAAAACTCTCAAATTTGGACTCCTCAGACCAAAGGACAGATTTCCACCGGTCTAATGTCCATTGCTCGTGTTTCTTGGCCAAAGCAAGTCTCTTCTTCTTATTGGAGCACTTTAGTACTGGTTTCTTTGCATGAAGGACTGATTTACGCAGACTCCTCTGAACATTTGATGTTGAGATGTGTCTGTTACTTGAACTCTGTGAAGCATTTATTTGAGCTGCAATCTGAGGCTGGTAACTAATGAACTTATCCTCTGCAGCAGAGGTAACTCTGGGTCTCCCTTTCCTGTAGCGGTCCTCATGAGAGACAGTTTCATCATAGCGCTTGATGGTTTTTGCGACGGCACTTGAAGAAACGTTCAAAGTTCTTGACCTTTTCCGGATTGACTGACCTTCATGTCTTAAAGTAATGATGGACTGTCGTTTCTCTTTGCTTATTTGAGCTGCTCTAGCCATAATATGGACTTGGTTTTTTACCTAGTAGGGCTATCTTCTGTATACCACCCCTACCTTGTCACAACACAACTGATTGGCTCAAATGCATTAAGAAGGATAGAAATTCCACAAATTAACTTTTAACAAGGCACACCTCTTAATTGAAATACATTTTTTATTTAACCTTTTTTTAACTAGGCAAGACAGTTAAGAACAGATGGAGATACAAAAAATGCTACTGGATAGATTGTCCTTCCAGTCTCAGTTTCTGATAGAGAAGGAGACAGCAACCATCATCACTCACAGGGACAGAGATGTTATACTGTATGTTTCTGAGACTGGAACCATCATCACTCACAGGGACAGAGATGTTATACTGTATGTTTCTGAGACTGGAACCATCATCCCTCACAGGGACAGAGATGTTATACTGTATGTTTCTGAGACTGAAACCATCATCACTCACAGGGACAGAGATGTTATACTGTATGTTTCTGAGACTGAAACCATCATCACTCACAGGGACAGAGATGTTATACTGTATGTTCCTGAGACTGGAACCATCATCCCTCACAGGGACAGAGATGTTATACTGTATGTTTCTGAGACTGAAACCATCATCACTCACAGGGACAGAGATGTTATACTGTATGTTTCTGAGACTGAAACCATCATCACTCACAGGGACAGAGATGTTATACTGTATGTTTCTGAGACTGGAACCATCATCACTCACAGGGACAGAGATGTTATACTGTATGTTTCTGAGACTGAAACCATCATCACTCACAGGGACAGAGATGTTATACTGTATGTTTCTGAGACTGGAACCATCATCACTCACAGGGACAGAGATGTTATACTGTATGTTTCTGAGACTGGAACCATCATCCCTCACAGGGACAGAGATGTTATACTGTATGTTTCTGAGACTGAAACCATCATCACTCACAGGGACAGAGATGTTATACTGTATGTTTCTGAGACTGAAACCATCATCACTCACAGGGACAGAGATGTTATACTGTATGTTCCTGAGACTGGAACCATCATCCCTCACAGGGACAGAGATGTTATACTGTATGTTTCTGAGACTGAAACCATCATCACTCACAGGGACAGAGATGTTATACTGTATGTTTCTGAGACTGAAACCATCATCACTCACAGGGACAGAGATGTTATACTGTATGTTTCTGAGACTGGAACCATCATCACTCACAGGGACAGAGATGTTATACTGTATGTTTCTGAGACTGAAACCATCATCACTCACAGGGACAGAGATGTTATACTGTATGTTTCTGAGACTGGAACCATCATCACTCACAGGGACAGAGATGTTATACTGTATGTTTCTGAGACTGGAACCATCATCACTCACAGGGACAGAGATGTTATACTGTATGTTTCTGAGACTGAAACCATCATCACTCACAGGAACAGAGATGTTATACTGTATGTTTCTGAGACTGGAACCATCATCACTCACAGGGACAGAGATGTTATACTGTATGTTTCTGAGACTGGAACCATCATCACTCACAGGGACAGAGATGTTATACTGTATGTTTCTGAGACTGGAACCATCATCCCTCACAGGGACAGAGATGTTATACTGTATGTTTCTGAGACTGAAACCATCATCACTCACAGGGACAGAGATGTTATACTGTATGTTTCTGAGACTGAAACCATCATCACTCACAGGGACAGAGATGTTATACTGTATGTTCCTGAGACTGGAACCATCATCCCTCACAGGGACAGAGATGTTATACTGTATGTTTCTGAGACTGAAACCATCATCACTCACAGGGACAGAGATGTTATACTGTATGTTTCTGAGACTGAAACCATCATCACTCACAGGGACAGAGATGTTATACTGTATGTTTCTGAGACTGGAACCATCATCACTCACAGGGACAGAGATGTTATACTGTATGTTTCTGAGACTGAAACCATCATCACTCACAGGGACAGAGATGTTATACTGTATGTTTCTGAGACTGGAACCATCATCACTCACAGGGACAGAGATGTTATACTGTATGTTTCTGAGACTGGAACCATCATCCCTCACAGGGACAGAGATGTTATACTGCATGTTTCTGAGACTGGAACCATCATCACTCACAGGGACAGAGATGTTATACTGTATGTTTCTGAGACTGGAACCATCATCCCTCACAGGGACAGAGATGTTATACTGTATGTTTCTGAGACTGGAACCATCATCACTCACAGGGACAGAGATGTTATACTGTATGTTTCTGAGACTGAAACCATCATCACTCACAGGAACAGAGATGTTATACTGTATGTTTCTGAGACTGGAACCATCATCACTCACAGGGACAGAGATGTTATACTGTATGTTTCTGAGACTGGAACCATCATCACTCACAGGGACAGAGATGTTATACTGTATGTTTCTGAGACTGGAACCATCATCACTCACAGGGACAGAGATGTTATACTGTATGTTTCTGAGACTGGAACCATCATCCCTCACAGGGACAGAGATTATACTGTATGTTTCTGAGACTGGAACCATCATCCCTCACAGGGACAGAGATGTTATACTGTATGTTTCTGAGACTGGAACCATCATCACTCACAGGGACAGAGATGTTGTACTGTATGTTTCTGAGACTGGAACCATCATCACTCACAGGGACAGAGATGTTATACTGTATGTTTCTGAGACTGAAACCATCATCCCTCACAGGGACAGAGATGTTATACTGTATGTTTCTGAGACTGGAACCATCATCACTCACAGGGACAGAGATGTTATACTGTATGTTTCTGAGACTGGAACCATCATCACTCACAGGGACAGAGATGTTATACTGTATGTTTCTGAGACTGAAACCATCATCCCTCACAGGGACAGAGATGTTGTACTGTATGTTTCTGAGACTGAAACCATCATCACTCACAGGGACAGAGATGTTATACTGTATGTTTCTGAGACTGGAAACATCATCACTCACAGGGACAGAGATGTTATACTGTATGTTTCTGAGACTGGAACCATCATCACTCACAGGGACAGAGATGTTATACTGTATGTTTCTGAGACTGAAACCATCATCACTCACAGGGACAGAGATGTTATACTGTATGTTTCTGAGACTGGAACCATCATCACTCACAGGGACAGAGATGTTATACTGTATGTTTCTGAGACTGGAACCATCATCACTCACAGGGACAGAGATGTTATACTGTATGTTTCTGAGACTGAAACCATCATCACTCACAGGGACAGAGATGTTATACTGTATGTTTCTGAGACTGAAACCATCATCACTCACAGGGACAGAGATGTTATACTGTATGTTTCTGAGACTGAAACCATCATCACTCACAGGGACAGAGATTATACTGTATGTTTCTGAGACTGAAACCATCATCCCTCACAGGGACAGAGATGTTATACTGTATGTTTCTGAGACTGGAACCATCATCACTCACAGGGACAGAGATGTTATACTGTATGTTTCTGAGACTGGAACCATCATCCCTCACAGGGACAGAGATGTTATACTGTATGTTTCTGAGACTGGAACCATCATCACTCACAGGGACAGAGATGTTATACTGTATGTTTCTGAGACTGGAACCATCATCACTCACAGGGACAGAGATGTTATACTGTATGTTTCTGAGACTGAAACCATCATCACTCACAGGGACAGAGATGTTATACTGTATGTTTCTGAGACTGAAACCATCATCACTCACAGGGACAGAGATGTTATACTGTATGTTTCTGAGACTGGAACCATCATCACTCACAGGGACAGAGATGTTATACTGTATGTTTCTGAGACTGAAACCATCATCACTCACAGGGACAGAGATGTTATACTGTATGTTTCTGAGACTGGAACCATCATCACTCACAGGGACAGAGATGTTATACTGTATGTTTCTGAGACTGGAACCATCATCACTCACAGGGACAGAGATGTTATACTGTATGTTTCTGAGACTGAAACCATCATCACTCACAGGGACAGAGATGTTATACTGTATGTTTCTGAGACTGAAACCATCATCACTCACAGGGACAGAGATGTTATACTGTATGTTTCTGAGACTGGAACCATCATCACTCACAGGGACAGAGATGTTATACTGTATGTTTCTGAGACTGGAACCATCATCACTCACAGGGACAGAGATGTTATACTGTATGTTTCTGAGACTGGAACCATCATCACTCACAGGGACAGAGATGTTATACTGTATGTTTCTGAGACTGAAACCATCATCACTCACAGGGACAGAGATGTTATACTGTATGTTTCTGAGACTGGAACCATCATCACTCACAGGGACAGAGATGTTATACTGTATGTTTCTGAGACTGGAACCATCATCCCTCACAGGGACAGAGATGTTATACTGTATGTTTCTGAGACTGGAACCATCATCCCTCACAGGGACAGAGATGTTATACTGTATGTTTCTGAGACTGGAACCATCATCCCTCACAGGGACAGAGATGTTATACTGTATGTTTCTGAGACTGGAACCATCATCCCTCACAGGGACAGAGATGTTATACTGTATGTTTCTGAGACTGGAACCATCATCACTCACAGGGACAGAGATGTTATACTGTATGTTTCTGAGACTGAAACCATCATCACTCACAGGGACAGAGATGTTATACTGTATGTCCCCAGTTTTAGAGCTGTGGTTATATTGGTTAATTATTGTCATGTACAATCCTTTAACCTTGATGAGGAAGGTCACATGGTTGCTACCCTTTGAGCTCATGTCAATAAACCATCTATTCCACATTCTATCCTGTACACTGTTGTGTTCCATATTGAAAAGGAACAGAACCCTGCTCCCTTTAACCGCGGATACAACACCTTACTTCCAGTGTATCTACAGAGAGAGTGAGAGAAGGGATTGGAACCACGGGAGAGCCCTGATCTCTGGCTGCCTTTTGTTCTCCCTCGGCCGAACCTATCGCTCCATCCTTCCACCCCTCTATCCTCAACTCACCTCCCTCTATCCTCTCCTCAGACATCTACGCTCCTTTAATGGAACCATCAATAAGAGATGAAGGGAGTGTGTGTGTGTGTGTGTTAGATGTTCATGGTCTTGTACGACATAAACACAGCATCTACAGCTGGTGAGAACAGGTTCAAAATAACTGGGGAGAAAACAATGTGGTCTATCCGGTGCATTCGGAAAGTATTCAGACCCTTCACTTTTTCCACATTTTGTTACTTTACAGCGTTATTCTAAAATTGATTCAGTTGTTTTTTTCCCGTCTCATCTACACACAATATTCCATAATGACAAAGCAAAAATAGGTTTCTAGAAATGTTTGCAAATGTATTAAAAATAAAAAACTGAAATATCACATTTACATAAGTATTCAGACCCTTTACTCAGTACTTTGTTGAAGCACCTTTGGCAGCGATTACAGCCTAGAGTCTTCTTGGGTATGACGCTACAAACTTGGCACACCTGTATTTGGGGAGTTTCTTCCATTCTTCTCTGCAGAGCCTCTCAAGCTCTGCCAGGTTGGATGGGGAGCGTCACTGCACAGCTATTTTCAGGTCTCTCCAGAGATGTTCGATCGGGTTCAAGTCTGGGCTCTGGCTGAGCCACTCAAGGACATTCAGAGACATGTCCCAAAACCACACCTGAGTTGTCTTGGCAGTGTGCTTAGGATCGTTGTCCTGTTGGAAGGTGAACCTTCGCCCCAGTCTCTGGTCCTGAGCGCTCTGGAGTAGGTTTTCACCAATGATCTCTCTGTACTTTGCTCTGTTCATCTTTCCCTCGATCCTGACTAGTCTCCCAGTCCCTACCACTGAAAAACAGCCCCACAGCATGATGCTGCCACCACCATGCTTCACCGTATGGATGGTGCCAGGTTTCCTCAAGACGTGACGCTCAGCATTCAGGTCAAAGAGTTCAATCATGGTTTCATCAGACCAGAGAATCTAGTTTCTCATGGTCTGAGAGTCCTTTCGGTGCCTTTTGGCAAACTCCAAGTGGGCTGTCATGTGCCTTTTACTGAGGAGTAGCTTCCATCTGGCCACTCTACCATAAAGGCCTGATTGGTGGAGTGCTGTAGAGATTGTTGTCCTTCTGGAATGTTCTCCCATCATCACACAGGAACTCTGGATCTCTGTCAGAGTGATCATCGGGTTCTTGGTCACCTCCCTGACCTAGCTGGCCGCTAGGCCAGCTCTAGGGAGAGTTTTGGTGGTTCCAAACTTCTTCCATTTAAGAATGATGGAGGCCACTGTGTTCTTGGGGACCTTCAATGCTGCAGAAATGTTTTGATACCCTTCCCCAGGTCTGTGCCTCGACACAATCCTGTCTCAGAGCTCTACGGAAAATTCCTTTGATCCCATGGCTGGGATTTGCTCTGACATGCACTGCCAACTGTGGGACCTTATATAGACAGGTATGTGTCTTTCCAAATCATGTCCCATCAATTGAATTTACCACAGGTGGACTCCAATCAAGTTGTAGAAACATCTCAAGGATGATCAATGGAACAGGATCCACCTGAGCTCAATTTCGAGTCTCACAGCAAAGGGTCTGAATACTTATGTAAATAAGGTATTTCTGTTTTTTTTTTATGTCTAAAAACCTGTTTTCGCTTTGTTATTATTAGGTATCATGTATAGATAGATTTTTTATTTAATCAATTTTAATATAAGGCTGTAACGTAACAAAATGTGGAAAAAGTCAAGGGGTCTGAATACTTTCCAAATGCACTGTATGTCCCATAGATAGAGTATATACTACCATAGATACCGTTTTTACTACCATAGATACAGTATTTACTACCGTAGATACAGTATTTACTACCATAGATACATTATATACGACCATAGATACAGTATATACTACCATAAATACAGTATGTACTACCATATATATAGTATATACTACCATAGGTACAGTATGTTCTACCATAGGTACAGTATGTACTACCACATTACGTACTGGGGGACATGGCCCTACAGTTGATTATGATACTGTCATTTGTTTTAAACTCAACTTTAAAATACTCAACTGTGTAACACATAGCTGATGAGGACATTTAGATGATCGTAGTGGTCGGGGGAGGTTGCTGTTCTCAACAGCAGTACACAGTGAGCTAACATGTGACCATTCTGATTGAGGAACAACAGCCATTCTCTCTCTGTCCCCCTCCCTCCCTCTCTCCATCTATCATCAGAAAGCAGACAGAAAGAACAGAGAGAGAGAGAGCGAGAGAGAAGCCTATCCTCATGCTCCCTGTCTATAACAGTATCTGTTCAATAGCCAGCTGTCAGTCCTTCATTGACAAGTGTCCATATGGAGCGGTTGGGTGGTGATGTCATAAGGACCACTATCTCACAACGCTCACACAGAACACTCTCTAACATACAGTAGAAGTAGGCGCAAAATAATTCAAGGCATTCAATATTTCAATAAACAACATCACAGAAGACAACGCAATTCAACCAATCAGAAATGACAAGGTGGGACACGGACTCAAGCTGAATAAATGTGGATTAGTTGATTGAAAATAAACAGAAGGTGTAGACCTTCGAATGTGCATCTCGCACTGTGTAGAAATCTGCACAACAATAGTAAGACTTCAGCAGCTTTCACCAGAACAGGGAACTTGAATGTGCATCTCACACTGTGTAGAAATCTGCAAAACAATAGTAAGACTTCAGCAGCTTTCACCAGAACAGGGGACTTGAATGTGCATCTCACACTGTGTAGAAATCTGCAAAACAATAGTAAGACTTCAGCAGCTTTCACCAGAACAGGGGACTTGAATGTGCATCTCACACTGTGTAGAAATCTGCAAAACAATAGTAAGACTTCAGCAGCTTTCACCAGAACAGGGGACTTGAATGTGCATCTCACACTGTGTAGAAATCTGCAAAACAATAGTAAGACTTCAGCAGCTTTCACCAGAACAGGGGACTTGAATGTGCATCTCACACTGTGTAGAAATCTGCAAAACAATAGTAAGACTTCAGCAGCTTTCACCAGAACAGGGGACTTGAATGTGCATCTCACACTGTGTAGAAATCTGCAAAACAATAGTAAGACTTCAGCAGCTTTCACCAGAACAGGGGACTTGAATGTGCATCTCACACTGTGTAGAAATCTGCAAAACAATAGTAAGACTTCAGCAGCTTTCACCAGAACAGGGGACTTGAATGTGCATCTCACACTGTGTAGAAATCTGCAAAACAATAGTAAGACTTCAGCAGCTTTCACCAGAACAGGGGACTTGAATGTGCATCTCACACTGTGTAGAAATCTGCAAAACAATAGTAAGACTTCAGCAGCTTTCACCAGAACAGGGGACTTGAATGTGCATCTCACACTGTGTAGAAATCTGCAAAACAATAGTAAGACTTCAGCAGCTTTCACCAGAACAGGGGACTTGAATGTGCATCTCACACTGTGTAGAAATCTGCAAAACAATAGTAAGACTTCAGCAGCTTTCACCAGAACAGGGGACTTGAATGTGCATCTCACACTGTGTAGAAATCTGCAAAACAATAGTAAGACTTCAGCAGCTTTCACCAGAACAGGGGACTTGAATGTGCATCTCACACTGTGTAGAAATCTGCAAAACAATAGTAAGACTTCAGCAGCTTTCACCAGAACAGGGGACTTGAATGTGTGCCCATTTTACAGTTGTAATATCTGACATTTTATCACTCTGTTGTTGCAGATCATTTTCCTGTGGAGCAGGAAATGCAAATTGTAGTGTATTCAAGGATTAAAATGGCTTCTAAAGTTTGTAATATCCACTTTAAAATATTCAGACTTGATTTATCCAAACTAAAAATGTTAGAACCCCTACAAAAATGTATATTGTTTATAAACAAGATAATAATTCACATTTCCTGTTGCTGCAGGATTATTTTCGTGCTTTGAGAAACTGGTCAAATGAAGATACAACATCTGTATGTTTCTCATGAATGTTGAAATGGTTTAACACCCAGTCAGAGGGTTCAGATTCATGGAGATTACTACTAATCTGCACCATACGGTCTATTTTATTTTACCCCACTGTCCTCTTAAGACTTAACCTGTGGATGATGGGGGAGGGAGGAAGTACATTACAACACTCTTGTCTCTCTCTGTCTCTCTCTTTCACACGCTCTTTCATACACAAATCCTGTCAATTTGTCCTGGGTTACAGTTAGTGTTGTAGTGATATAGATCAATACAGCAAGCAGAGAGAAGAGATAAGAAGCTCCACACACACACACACACACACACACACACACACACACACACACACACACACACACACACACACACACACACACACACACACACACACACACACACACACACACACACACACACACACAGCCAGCCTGTCTGGTGCCTCAGAGGGACTGGCCTCATTTCAGGGCTTTCCAGGTCCCTCTTTCTCCTTTTCAGGGCTTCTCCTGTTCCTGCTGCCTGGCCTTCTGTCAGACACTCTGTCTCTGCTGTATTGAACCACAGCCTGGGGACACACACAAACAAACACACACACACTTGTACCAGCCTGCAGCCATCATCACAATACTAGTTAGTTCTCTCCCTGAGAAAACTATAAACCACAGCATCAACCATGGACAGAGAGAGATCAAATCAAACGATTAACCACATGCTCTGGATACAGGCGTAGACCTTACCGTGAAATGCTTACTTACAACCCCTAACCAACAATGCAGTTCAACAAATAGAGCTAAGAAAATATTTACTAAATAAACTAAAGTATAAAATTTTATAAAATAAAAAGTAACACAATAACATAACAATAACGAGGCTATATACAGGGGTATCAGTACCGTGTCAATGTGGGGGGTGCAGGTTAGTCGAGAGAATTCGTATATGTAGGTAGGGGTAAAGTGACTATGCATAGATAATAAACAGCCAGTAGCAGCATTGTCCGGGTGGCCATTTGATTAATTGCTCAGCAGTCTTATGGCTTGGGGGTAGAAGCTGTTAAGGAGCCTTTTGGTCCTAGACTTGGCACTCTGGTACCACTTGCAGAGGCGGTAGCAGAGAGAGCAGTCTATGACTTGGGTGACTGGAGTCTTTGACAATTTTTTGGGCCTTCCTTTGACACCGCCTAGTATATAGGTCCTGGATGGTAGGAAGCTTGGCCCCAGTGATGTACTGGGCCATACACACTACCCTCTGTAGAGCCTTATGGTCGGATGCCGAACAGTTGTCATACCAGGCGGTGATGCAACCGGTCAGGATGCTCTCGATGGTGCAGCTATAAAATATTTTGAGGATCTGTAGACCCATGACAAATCTTTTCAGTCTCTTGAGGGGGAAAAGGTGTTGTCGTGCCCTTTTCAAAACTGTCTTGGTGTGTTTGGATCATGATAGTTCGTTGGTAATGTGGACACCAAGGAACAAGAAACTCTCGACCCGCTCCACTACAGGCCCGTCAATGTTAATGGGGGCCTGTTCAGACCTCCTTTTCCTGTAGTCCACGATCAGCTCCTTTGTCTTGCTCACATTGAGGGAGAGGTTGTTGTCCTGGCACCATACTGCCAGGTCTCTGACCTCCTCCCTATAGGCTGTCTTCTCGTTGTCGGTGATCAGGCCTAACACTGTTGTGTTGTCAGTAAACTTAGTGATGGTGCTGGAGTCGTGCTTGGCCATGCAGTCGTGGGATTACATCTAGATGATTCATGACAAGGAAATGCTGCCTTGTGTTTTTATCAAGTTTGGGGTGTAAAAGTTTGATTTATCAAGATACATGCCATGGATTTGGTCACAGGAACCAACGTGTGTGTGTGTGTGTGTGCGTGCGTGCATGCGTGTGTGTGTGTGTCTGCTTGTGTGCGTGCATATGCGTGTGTATCTATTTAAATCAGTTGAATGATTCATGACACGTAGCCATTACACAGGAAACAAGTGTCTCAACTCCACATAGCGTTGAATTAAAGCAGGGGAATGAACACGGCAGATTTCTACAGCCTGGCAGAGAGACAGAGGGAGCAACAGGGAGAGAGAGGAGGACAGAGAGCACTTAGAAGACAGGATGACTCACTTTTACAAAATAAGACCAATTCATTGGAGAAATATCATCCTGTTTCAATCTCAAGTGGTCAGATTAAACCAGATCACATCTTGTTCTGATAGAACATTTGATCTAAGTTATTACTTCTACCACTTAATGATGCACTTCTAATGTACCTCTCTGGAACACATCACTTCTAATGTACCTCTCTGGAACACATCACTTCTAATGTCCCTCTCTGGAACACATCACTTCTAATGTACCTCTCTGAAACACATCACTTCTAATGTACCTCTCTGGAATACATCACTTCTAATGTACCTCTCTGGGAAACATCACTTCTAATGTACCCCTCTGGAATACATCACTTCTAATGTACCTCTCTGGGAAACATCACTTCTAATGTACCTCTCTGGGAAACATCACTTCTAATGTACCTCTCTGGGATACATCACTTCTAATGTACCTCTCTGGAACACATCACTTCTAATGTACCTCTCTGGGATACATCACTTCTAATGTACCTCTCTGGAATACATCACTTCTAATGTACCTCTCTGGAATACATCACTTCTAATGTACCTCTCTGGAATACATCACTTCTAATGTACCTCTCTGGAATACATCACTTCTAATGTACCTCTCTGGAACACATCACTTCTAATGTACCTCTCTGGAATACATCACTTCTAATGTACCTCTCTGGAACACATCACTTCTAATGTACCTCTCTGGAATACATCACTTCTAATGTACCTCTCTGGAACACATCACTTCTAATGTACCTCTCTGGAATACATCACTTCTAATGTACCTCTCTGGAATACATCACTTCTAATGTACCTCTCTGGAATCCATCACTTCTAATGTACCTCTCTGGAATACATCACTTCTAATGTACCTCTCTAGAATACATCACTTCTAATGTACCTCTCTGGAACACATCACTTCTAATGTACCTCTCTGGAATACATCACTTCTAATGTACCTCTCTGGAACACATCACTTCTAATGTACCTCTCTGGAATACATCACTTCTAATGTACCTCTCTGGGATACATCACTTCTAATGTACCTCTCTGGAACACATCACTTCTAATGTACCTCTCTGGGATACATAACAAAATTATCTCAGAACTGTTTCCAACATATAGGCCTTTAATCTCTGCTTCCTGTTACCCAATGCATCATGGATATATGTTCTATGACTAATGTTGCTACCACTGTTAGGCCTCTTGCCCTTCTGTCTGGTTGGCACACAGAGCTTGGCAATGGGCACAGGAATGGCATCTCATGTGTATGTGTGTTACATTCTCACACACACACACACACACACACACACACACACACACACACACACACACACACACACACACACACACACACACACACACACACACACACACACACACACACACACACACACACACACACACACACACACACACACACACGTAGGGCCGACAACACTACACTAACGGCATCCTGTCCTGCTGTGCTGTTGCAGATTCAGTCTCTATTGGGGTGATGAGTAAGCAGCAACCTGATTGCTGCACTGAACAGAGAGAGCATCCAGTCAGCATAGAGAGGTACAGGTGTAGGATCTTAATTTGAACCCCCTGTTGCAGGAAATGTTTTACTTGTAGTGTATTTGAGGTTTAAAAAGGATTCTGAAGTTTGTAATTTCCACTTTGAAATTTCAGACTTGATTTTCCCTTACGAAAAATGTATCAACCCCTACGAAAATGTCCATTAATTATAATCCTACTACTACAGGATTGTTTTCCTGCTGTAGCAAACTTGCTCATATTATGATCCTACATCTGTACAGGGAGGGTTCACTCACTCAGCAGGGTTGAGGGACACACTGACTTTGTTTCTGATATGAAACCTGATGGGATTGATGAAATTCATGTCCTATTCTTTGGCAGGTGTAGAATCCTCTTTCACCTCTGGATTCCATATATCTATGATGATAACTTTCAATGATCTCTATGAAGGCATCAAGGGAACAGGTGGGTTATAATTGTACACGAGAGAGGAAATATAATTTCTATAATAGATGAATAGATGTAGTTGAAGGATATACCATAATGGGATCCATCTAATCCTTGTGAAAGCCTAGAATTCTGGGAGAGAGGAGAAGGGAGAACAGTGGTAGGATGTTCCTGTATGGACACACACACACACACAGACAGCACTCTGCAGGCAGAGACACTGGCTACAATTCCTCTCATTCCTGAGTTGTTTGAATCATATATTCAGTGCCTTCAGAAAATATTCATACCCCTTGATTCATACCACATTTTGTTGTGTTACAGCCTGAATTCAAAAAGGATTCAATATTTTTTTTCCTCACCCATCTACACACAATAACCCATAATGACAAATTGAAAACATGTTTTTAGAAATGTTTGCAAAATTATTGCAAATGAAATACAGAAATATATAAATTACATAAGTTTCACACCCTTGAGTCAATACATGTTAGAATCACCTTTGGCAGCAAATACATCTGTGAGTCTTTCTGGGCAAGTCTCTAAGAGCTTTGGACACCTGGATTGTACCTTAGTTACCCATTAATCTTTTCAGAATTCTTCAAGCTCTGTCAAATTGGTTATTGCTAGACAAGCATTTTCAAGTCTTGCCATAGATTTTCAAGCAGATTTAAGTCAAAACTGTAACTCGGCCACCCAGGAGCATTTATTGTCTTCTTGATAAGCAACTCCAGTGAATATTTGGCCTTGTGTTTTAGGTTATGGTCCTGCTGAAAGGTTCATTCATCTCCCAGTGTCTGTTCGGAAGCAGACTGAAGCAGGTTTTCCTCTAGGATTTTGCCTGTGCTTTGCTCCATTCCGTTTCTTTTTTATCCTGAAAAACTCCTCAGTCCTTAACGATTACAAGCATACCCATAACATGATGCAGCCACCACTACGCTTGAAAATATGGAGAGTGGTACTCAGTAATATGTTGTATTGAATTTGCCCCAAACATAACACGTTGTATTCAAGAAAAAAAGTGAATTGCTTTGCCACATTTATTTTGCAGTATTAGTGCCTTGTTGCAAGCATGTTTTGGGATATTTTTATTCTGTACAAGCTTCCTTCTTTTTACTCTGTCAAGTAGTTTAGTATTGTAGAGTAACTACAATGTTGTCTTTGTGGTTGAATCTATCTTTGAAATGAACTGCTCGACTGAGGGACCTTACAGATAATTGTATGTGTGGGGTACAGCCATGAGGTAATCATTCACAAATCATGTTAAACACTGTTATTGCACACAGACTGAGTCCATGCAACTTATTATGTGACTTGTTAAGCACATTTTTACTCCTGAACTTATTTAGGTTTGTCATAACAAAGGGGTTGAACACTCCATTCTGCCTTTCATTCTGATTCTCATAGCCTCAACAAAAACATGGACTGCTACTGGTACTGGTACTGGTACTGGTACTGCTACTGCTACTGCTACTGCTACTGCTACTGCTACTGGTACTGGTACTGCTACTGGTACTGGTACTGGTACTGCTACTGGTACTGCTACTGGTACTGGTACTGGTACTGCTACTGCTACTGTGGATAAAAGGCCTACAAATCAAATAGTATTTGTCACATGCGCCGAAAACAACAGGTGTAAACCTTACGGTGAACTGCTTACTTACGAGCCCTTAACCAACAATGCAGTTGTAAAAAAGTAACTAAGAAACATTTGCTACATAAACTAAAGTAAAAATAGTAACAGAAGAAAATAACAATAACGAGGCTATATACAAGGGGTACCAGGACTGAGTCAATGTGCAGGGGTACGAGTTAGTCGAGGTAATATAGATAATACGTACATGTAGGTCGGGGTAAAGTGACTATGCATAGATAATAAACAGAGAGCAGCAGCAGCATATGCAAAGGTGTGTGTGTGTGTGTGTGTGTGTGTGTGTGTGTGTGTGTGTGTGTGTGTGTGTGTGTGTGTGTGTGTGTGTGTGTGTGTGTGTGTGTGTGTGTGTGTGTGTGTGTGTGTGTGTGTGTGTGTGTGTGTGTGTGTGGTTAGAGTCCAGTGAGTGTACATTGAGCCTGTGCAAGAGAGTCAGTGTGAAACATAAAAGATGCCTATTAAATTAAATGAATGACTTAAGCTTCGGCACAAAGGCAGTTTTCAGCCCTGTTTTCTGCTCTGGGGGGGCGGTCTGCATTGCTAGCTCAGCCACAGCCACTGAACCTCAGATCAACACCCTCAGTTTGGAGACATCAGAGAGAGAAACTCCAGATCAACACCCTCAGTTTGGAGGCATCACAGAGAGAAACTCACGATCAACACCCTCAGTTTGGAGGCATCACAGAGAGAAACTCACGATCAACACCCTCAGTTTGGAGACATCAGAGAGAAACTCAAGATCAACACCCTCAGTTTGGAGACATCAGAGAGAAACTCAAGATCAACACCCTCAGTTTGGAGACATCAGAGAGAGAAACTCACGATCAACACCCTCAGTTTGGAGACATCAGAGAGAGAAACTCACGATCAACACCCTCAGTTTGGAGGCATCACAGAGAGAAACTCATGATCAACACCCTCAGTTTGGAGGCATCACAGAGAGAAACTCACGATCAACACCCTCAGTTTGGAGGCATCACAGAGAGAAACTCACGATCAACACCCTCAGTTTGGAGACATCAGAGAGAAACTCAAGATCAACACCCTCAGTTTGGAGACATCAGAGAGAGAAACTCACAGAAAGTCTGAATGAAAGAAACAGAGACTCTTGTGGAAGATGAAAATAAATAAAACTCTCCCTCACACAAACACATTCTACACATTTTGCCATGAGGCTAGGAGAAAATGTTGCTGTTTTATAGCTAACTTTCTGCAATTCATATTGCCATGGGTCAGAGAGAAACATTTTCAGTTTTATAGCTAATCATGCTATTGTACACATTTTGCAATTAGGCTGAGAGAATTTAGCATTTTTAAAGCTAAATTCCTGCAATTCTATACATATTGTCATGCAGTTTTATAGCTAATCATGCTACTCTACACATTTTCAATGAGGATGAGCAGAAATGTTGCAGTCTGACAGCTAATTTACTGTCATTCAAGGCCTACTATATCTGGGGGTGGGGTGGAGGGGGGGGCACTATAACCTGCTGCGGGGGATGTGGTATGCCAGTGTTTACTAAACCTACAACTCCAGACATGGGATTAGAAGTCACAATATGAGGACAGCTGAATGGCAGAATGAAAAACTTCTGTATGGATTGGGATTTCTATTCTGGATCTTTGTTTTGTTGATCCACTCAAAGGATTGGGATAAATAGTCTGTCATTTATAGACTGAAACAATAATGTCGCTGCCCATAGTTCACTGCAGCCCGGCACCAGGCCACGACGGTGTTATCTATTATGACGGTGTTATCTATTATGACGGTGTTATCTATTATGACGGTGTTATCTATTATGACGGTGTTATCTATTATGACGGTGTTATCTATTATGATGGTGTTATCTATTATGATGGTGTTATCGATTATGACGGTGTTATCTATTATGACGGTGTTATCTATTATGACGGTGTTATCTATTATGACGGTGTTATCTATTATGACGGTGTTATCTATTATGACGGTGTTATCGATTATGACGGTGTTATCTATTATGACGGTGTTATCTATTATGACGGTGTTATCTATTATGACGGTGTTATCTATTATGACGGTGTTATCTATTATGACGGGGTTATCTATTATGACGGTGTTATCTATTATGACGGTGTTATCTATTATGACGGTGTTATCTATTATGACGGGGTTATCTATTATGACGGTGTTATCTATTATGACGGGGTTATCTATTATGACGGTGTTATCTATTATGACGGTACGGTGTTATCTATTATTGACGGTAGATGGTGTTATCTATTATGACGGTAGACGGTGTTATCTATTATGGCGGTGTTATCTATTATGACGGGGTTATCTATTATGACGGTAGATGGTGTTATCTATTATGACGGTAGACGGTGTTATCTATTATGACGGTGTTATCTATTATGACGGTGTTATCTATTATGACGGGGTTATCTATTATGACGGTAGACGGTGTTATCTATTATGACGGTGTTTATCTATTATGACGGTAGACGGTGTTATCTATTATGACGGTGTTATCTATTATGACGGTGTTATCTATTATGACGGGGTTATCTATTATGACGGTGTTATCTATTATGACGGTGTTATCTATTATGACGGGGTTATCTATTATGACGGGGTTATCTATTATGACGGTGTTATCTATTATGACGGTGTTATCTATTATGACGGGGTTATCTATTATGACGGTAGACGGTGTTATCTATTATGACGGTGTTATCTATTATGACGGGGTTATCTATTATGACGGGGTTATCTATTATGACGGTGTTATCTATTATGACGGTGTTATCTATTATGACGGGGTTATCTATTATGACGGTAGACGGTGTTATCTATTATGACGGTGTTATCTATTATGACGGTGTTATCTATTATGACGGTAGACGGTGTTATCTATTATGACGGTGTTATCTATTATGACGGTGTTATCTATTATGACGGGGTTATCTATTATGACGGTGTTATCTATTATGACGGTGTTATCTATTATGACGGGGTTATCTATTATGACGGGGTTATCTATTATGACGGTGTTATCTATTATGACGGTGTTATCTATTATGACGGTGTTATCTATTATGACGGTGTTATCTATTATGACGGTGTTATCTATTATGACGGTGTTATCTATTATGACGGGGTTATCTATTATGACGGTGTTATCTATTATGACGGTGTTATCTATTATGACGGTGTTATCTATTATGACGGTGTTATCTATTATGACGGTGTTATCTATTATGACGGTGTTATCTATTATGACGGTGTTATCTATTATGACGGTGTTATCTATTATGACGGTGTTATCTATTATGACGGTGTTATCTATTATGACGGCGTTATCTATTATGACGGTGTTATCTATTATGACGGCGTTATCTATTATGACGGGGTAATCTATTATGACGGGTTTATCTATTATGACGGGGTTATCTATTATGACGGGGTTATCTATTATGACGGTGTTATCTATTATGACGGCGTTATCTATTATGACGGTGTTATCTATTATGACGGTAGACGGTGTTATCTATTATGACGGTGTTATCTATTATGACGGGGTTATCTATTATGACGGTGTTATCTATTATGACGGTGTTATCGATTATGACGGTGTTATCTATTATGACGGTAGACGGTGTTATCTATTATGACGGTGTTATCTATTATGACGGGGTTATCTATTATGACGGTGTTATCTATTATGACGGTGTTATCTATTATGGCGGTGTTATCTATTATGATGGGGTTATCTATTATGGCGGTGTTATCTATTATGACGGTGTTATCTATTATGACGGTGTTATCTATTATGACGGCGTTATCTATTATGACGGGGTAATCTATTATGACGGGTTTATCTATTATGACGGTGTTATCTATTATGACGGCGTTATCTATTATGACGGTGTTATCTATTATGACGGTAGACGGTGTTATCTATTATGACGGTGTTATCTATTATGACGGGGTTATCTATTATGACGGTGTTATCTATTATGACGGTGTTATCGATTATGACGGTGTTATCTATTATGACGGTAGACGGTGTTATCTATTATGACGGTGTTATCTATTATGACGGGGTTATCTATTATGACGGTGTTATCTATTATGACGGTGTTATCTATTATGGCGGTGTTATCTATTATGATGGGGTTATCTATTATGGCGGTGTTATCTATTATGACGGTGTTATCTATTATGACGGGGTTATCTATTATGGCGATGTTATCTATTATGACGGTGTTATCTATTATGACGGTGTTATCTATTATGACGGGGTTATCTATTATGGCGGTGTTATCTATTATGACGGGGTTATCTATTATGACGGGGTTATCTATTATGATCGTGTTATCTATTATGACGGTGTTATCTATTATGACGGGGTTATCTATTATCGTCATACAGTAGGCCTAGGATAATGTTAATGCTTTATCACGCTTTGGGTGAAACGTCAAGACCAAACGTCCATCCTAGTAGTAGACCTACTGATTGTAACTCAATAAGCTACCTGCTTTTTAACATGTGTGTAGGCAATTTGAACTCAATGTCTTATGGCATAACAGAAGATTAGTCGCACGTGCAAACGTAAACAAGATCAAAGTACAATGTGAGAGTAATATGTTTAACCTTTATTTAACTAGGCAAGTCAGTTCAGAACAAATTCTTATTTTCAATGACGGCCTAGGAACAGTGGGTTAACTGCCTTGTTCAGGGGCAGAAAGATAGATTTTCACCTTGGGGATTTGATCTTGCAACCTTTCGGTTACTTGTCCAACGCTCTAACCACTAGGCTACCTGCCACTAACCACTAGGCTACCTGCTCTAACCACTAAGCTCCCTGCTCTAACCACTAGGCTACCTGCCTCTAACCACTAGGCTACCTGCCTCTAACCACTAGGCTACCTGCCTCTAACCACTAGGCTACCTGCCTCTAACCACTAGGCTACCTGCCTCCCTGTGGGAGAAATGCATAGATATGGGTCAAATACAGTTGTTGGGTCTTACCTTGGAAAAGAAAGGCTCTGCTCTCATTGTGGAACCCCTGAACTTGAAAAACTCCAGCGTGAGACTCTCCCAACTTCAGTTCATCGAATACGTTGATGTGGAGGGCAGGGTCGACCCCAAAGCCTAGAGCTGGACGAGAGAGACCGGAAAGATAGAAAGAGTCCGGCAGCGGCAGAGATAGCGTTAGTTCAGCACCATGAACAGCGACCGGCAGCCCGACACCTTGGTGTGGACACAGCGCAGCCGGCTATTGCTGCTTTATCATGATGTAATGCTGCGAAACTAAGCCTGCAAACCTCCATTCTGATAGGTTACAACTTCCTACACAGCCAAAATGGTAAAATGATTGTAAAACATGAAAATTAAGAATTGCATTCATTCAGTTATCAACTGATACCACGTCACAGTAACATACTAAAATCAAAACATGACAGCTATGGGAAATCAGTCAACATAATTGCGTAACAAAATGCAGACGTTTAGCTCACCTGGGAAGATGGCAAATATACTGTACAAAAAATAAAGTTTGAATAGTCCCATCATGAATGGAAAATAATCACAACAATTAGTCCATGCTTTTCTGTCCACTTTCAAAAATACTGGTGGTACTAAAATACCGCAGGCGATACGCGTCAGTCAGAAGAAAACCACATGCTCGCAAAATGACGCGTCATCTAATATTGACCGTCGGCGTTCTTAGAACTTTTAAGACCAATTAGAAATAATTGACGTCAAAATATTCCATTCAACATCCGTGATGATTCAGAAGAGAGCGCTGAAGACAGGTGCAGCAGCATCACTATACGGGCTGCTTGCTGGTGAGTGAGTGAGAGGAGGCTGGTATGTGGAGACTCATGGAAAGCGAAAGGATAGCGTCTGTGCTCTCTCCTGCCCCCTTTTGGTCTACGGTGGAACACAATCTAGGAGATGAGACTGATTACACTTCTGCCATCTGTCAGATTTCTCAACATCACCAAATGACCGTAGGAGAGTTGCATTTAACGTTTGATATTCAATGATAGTAATTTAATCAGCTAATATTTTCAGCTGTGCGTTTTTCCTGATCCTCTGGCATGCTTAGCCTGCTGCACATGGGTTTTTTCAGGGTGGCAAAACAATCTTTAGAAAATACAAAATGTTCCCTTCAATATTAAAATGCATTGAGAGCTACATTCCATGCACCACACCATCAGCCAGTAGAGAGAAGAACTCCCTGGGAATCTAAACTATTAACATCCCATTATCATTAACATCCTCTATGTCATTAACATCCCATTGTCATTAACATCCTCTATGTCATTAACATCCCATTGTCATTAACATCCTGTCCACTATTATCTGGTTAATTACTCTTAAAGAACAGATGCACACTCAGCAAGCCGGTCCGTATGAACTGTAGTTAAAAGGTTAAAAGTGCATGCTAGTCAGTAATCTATCAACTCATAACAATCAGAACCACAGCTAGCTACTTCACCTCTCTGTCTGGGCTCTCTGTCTGGTCTCTCTGTCTGGTCCCTCTGTCTGGTCCCTCTGTCTGGTCCCTCTGTCTGGTCCCTCTGTCTGGTCCCTCTGTCTGGTCCCTCTGTCTGGTCTCTCTGCCTGGTCTCTCTGTCTGGTCTCTCTGTCTGGTCTCTCTGTCTGGTCTCTCTGTCTGGTCTCTCTGTCTGGTCTCTCTGTCTGGTCTCTCTGCCTGGTCATTCAGAAATTAAAAATAACCATCTTTGCACCTTGCCATTTTCACAATCCTTCAGTTGTCAAGTAAGGCATATCTCTTAGAAGCCCCCCCCCCCCCCCCCCCCCCGCATATATTCCAGAATTCCAGATTCCATATAACCAGAAGGCACATGTCTGGTACTTCTACATTAATCAATAAGATGGATATAATTACAGTTTATACCTAGAAGGAGGGAGGGATGCATTGCTGCAGTGTTGCCTGTAGCAACACACAAACACACACAAATACACACATATACACACACAGACACACACACACACACACACAAACTGAGCCACATGTCACACCAGGTGCCCTTGAGAATCTATTGAGGAGAGACAGGTTGCCATGGAACCTGGAGGCTCATTAGCATATGCATGAGGGTCAGATAATGGCACGGGGGGTCACACGGAACATTTGGCGTTCAGGGTCTCAACCTACAGTAGTCAGGGCTTGATGCACTATACAGTATAGAAACTCTATACAGCTCTGTAGTATGTAAACTCTATACAGCTCTGTAGTATGTTAAACTCTATACAGCTCTGTAGTATGTTAAACTCTATACAGCTCTGTAGTATGTAAACTCTACACAGCTCTGTACTATGTTAAACTCTATACAGCTCTGTAGTAAACTCTATACAGCTCTGTAGTATGTTATACTCTATACAGCTCTGTACTATGTTAAACTCTATACAGCTCTGTAGTATGTTAAACTCTATACAGCTCTGTAGTATGTTAAACTCTATACAGCTCTGTAGTATGTTAAACTCTATACAGCTCTGTACTATGTTAAACTCTATACAGCTCTGTAGTATGTAAACTCTACACAGCTCTGTAGTATGTTATACTCTATACAGCTCTGTAGTATGTTAAACTCTATACAGCTCTGTAGTATGTTAAACTCTATACAGCTCTGTAGTATGTTAAACTCTATACAGCTCTGTAGTATGTTAAACTCTATACAGCTCTGTAGTATGTTAAACTCTATACAGCTCTGTAGTATGTTGAACTCTATACAGCTCTGTAGTATGTTATACTCCATACAGCTCTGTAGTATGTTAAACTCTATACAGCTCTGTAGTATGTTAAACTCTATACAGCTCTGTAGTATGTTAAACTCTATACAGCTCTGTAGTATGTTGAACTCTATACAGCTCTGTAGTATGTTATACTCCATACAGCTCTGTAGTATGTTATACTCTATACAGCTCTGTAGTATGTTATACTCCATACAGCTCTGTAGTATGTTAAACTCTATACAGCTCTGTAGTATGTTAAACTCTACACAGCTCTGTAGTATGTTAAACTCTATACAGCTCTGTACTATGTTAAACTCTACACAGCTCTGTAGTATGTTATACTCTATACAGCTCTGTAGTATGTTAAACTCTACACAGCTCTGTAGTATGTTGAACTCTATACAGCTCTGTAGTATGTTATACTCTATACAGCTCTGTAGTATGTTGAACTCTATACAGCTCTGTAGTATGTTGAACTCTATACAGCTCTGTAGTATGTTGAACTCTATACAGCTCTGTAGTATGTTATACTCTATACAGCTCTGTAGTATGTTGAACTCTATACAGCTCTGTAGTATGTTAAACTCTATACAGCTCTGTAGTATGTTGAACTCTATACAGCTCTGTAGTATGTTATACTCTATACAGCTCTGTAGTATGTTAAACTCTATACAGCTCTGTAGTATGTTGAACTCTATACAGCTCTGTACTATGTTATACTTTATACAGCTCTGTAGTATGTTAAACTCTATACAGCTCTGTAGTATGATGAACTCTATACAGCTCTGTACTATGTTAAACTCTATACAGCTCTGTAGTATGTTAAACTCTATACAGCTCTGTAGTATGTTGAACTCTATACAGCTCTGTAGTATGTTGTACTCTATACAGCTCTGTACTATGTTAAACTCCATACAGCTCTGTACTATGTTAAACTCTATACAGCTCTGTAGTATGTTGAACTCTATACAGCTCTGTAGTATGTTAAACTCTATACAGCTCTGTAGTATGTTAAACTCTATACAGCTCTGTACTATGTTGAACTCTATACAGCTCTGTAGTATGTTAAACTCTATACAGCTCTGTAGTATGTTAAACTCTATACAGCTCTGTAGTATGTTAAACTCTATACAGCTCTGTAGTATGTTAAACTCTATACAGCTCTGTAGTATGTTATACTCCATACAGCTCTGTAGTATGTTAAACTCTATACAGCTCTGTAGTATGTTAAACTCTATACAGCTCTGTACTATGTTAAACTCTATACAGCTCTGTAGTATGTAAACTCTACACAGCTCTGTAGTATGTTAAACTCTACACAGCTCTGTAGTATGTTATACTCTATACAGCTCTGTAGTATGTTAAACTCTATACAGCTCTGTAGTATGTAAACTCTATACAGCTCTGTAGTATGTTAAACTCTATACAGCTCTGTAGTATGTTAAACTCTATACAGCTCTGTAGTATGTTAATGGAAACAATATAGAATACAAGACAGTTTATACAAGAAAGGACTGACATAATATGCATATGTATGTTAATATCAGACTTATAGGTCTACAGGTTTACATGTAGGAGTGTTGTTCTCTACATCTCTATATCATGGTAATGCCAGAGTTTGGAGGTCTAGCTAGTTACAGTATAGAGTGTTCTATACATCTCTATATTATGGTAATGCCAGAGTTTGGAGGTCTAGCTAGTTACAGTATAGAGTGTTGTTCTCTACATCTCTATATCATGGTAATGCCAGAGTTTGGAGGTCTAGCTAGTTACAGTATAGAGTGCTGTTCTATACATCTCTATATCATGGTAATGTCAGAGTTTGGAGGTCTAACTAGCTACAGTATAGAGTGCTGTTCTATACATCTCTATATCATGGTAATGTCAGAGTTTGGAGGTCTAACTAGCTACAGTATAGAGTGCTGTTCTATACATCTCTATATCATGGTAATGTCAGAGTTTGGAGGTTGTCACGATTGTCAAAGGGAGAGAGAGAGGACCAAGGCGCAGCGCGTGAAAAATACATCTTCTCTTTATTATAAGAAGGAAAAACAAAACAAAACAACAAACAGACGACCGTGAAGCTATAAATACAGATAGTGCTGACACAAACACTACACATAGACAATTTCCCACAAAACAGCTAAAGCCTATGGTTGCCTTAAATATGGCTCCCAATCAGAGACAACAATAACCAGCTGTCTCTAATTGAGACCCAATTCAGGCAACCATAGACTTTCCTAGACACCTACACTGAACACTAAACCATCTACTCTACTAAACCCCCTAAACCATACAACACCCTAGACAATACAAAAACCACACAAACTTCCCCATGTCACACCCTGACCTAACTAAAATAATAATGAAAACAAAGATAACTAAGGCCAGGGTGTGACAGAGGTCTAGCTAGCTACAGTATAGAGTGCTGTTCTATACATCTCTATATTATGGTAATGCCAGAGTTTGGAGGTCTAACTAGCTACAGTATAGAGTGCTGTTCTATACATCTCTATATCATGGTAATGTCAGAGTTTGGAGGTCTAGCTAGCTACAGTATAGAGTGCTGTTCTATACATCTCTATATCATGGTAATGTCAGAGTTTGGAGGTCTAGCTAGCTACAGTATAGAGTGTTGTTCTCTACATCTCTATATCATGGTAATGCCAGAGTTTGGAGGTCTAGCTAGCTACAGTATAGAGTGCTGTTCTATACATCTCTATATCATGGTAATGCCAGAGTTTGGAGGTCTAGCTAGCTACAGTATAGAGTGCTGTTCTATACATCTCTATATCATGTAAATGCCAGAGTTTGGAGGTCTAGCTAGCTACAGTATAGAGTGTTCTCTACATCTCTATATCATGGTAATGTCAGAGTTTGGAGGTCTAACTAGCTACAGTATAGAGTGTTGTTCTCTACATCTCTATATCATGGTAATGTCAGAGTTTGGAGGTCTAACTAGCTACAGTATAGAGTGCTGTTCTATACATCTCTATATCATGGTAATGTCAGAGTTTGGAGGTCTAACTAGCTACAGTATAGAGTGCTGTTCTATACATCTCTATATTATGGTAATGTCAGAGTTTGGAGGTCTAACTAGCTACAGTATAGAGTGCTGTTCTATACATCTCTATATCATGGTAATGCCAGAGTTTGGAGGTCTAGCTAGCTACAGTATAGAGTGTTCTCTACATCTCTATATCATGGTAATGTCAGAGTTTGGAGGTCTAACTAGCTACAGTATAGAGTGCTGTTCTATACATCTCTATATTATGGTAATGCCAGAGTTTGGAGGTCTAACTAGCTACAGTATAGAGTGCTGTTCTATACATCTCTATATCATGGTAATGTCAGAGTTTGGAGGTCTAACTAGCTACAGTATAGAGTGCTGTTCTATACATCTCTATATCATGGTAATGTCAGAGTTTGGAGGTCTAACTAGCTACAGTATAGAGTGTTCTCTACATCTCTATATCATGGTAATGTCAGAGTTTGGAGGTCTAACTAGCTACAGTATAGAGTGCTGTTCTATACATCTCTATATTATGGTAATGCCAGAGTTTGGAGGTCTAGCTAGCTACAGTATAGAGTGCTGTTCTATACATCTCTATATCATGGTAATGCCAGAGTTTGGAGGTCTAGCTAGCTACAGTATAGAGTGCTGTTCTATACATCTCTATATCATGGTAATGCCAGAGTTTGGAGGTCTAGCTAGCTACAGTATAGAGTGCTGTTCTATACATCTCTATATCATGGTAATGCCAGAGTTTGGAGGTCTAGCTAGCTACAGTATAGAGTGTTCTCTACATCTCTATATCATGGTAATGTCAGAGTTTGGAGGTCTAGCTAGCTACAGTATAGAGTGCTGTTCTATACATCTCTATATCATGGTAATGTCAGAGTTTGGAGGTCTAGCTAGCTACAGTATAGAGTGCTGTTCTATACATCTCTATATCATGGTAATGTCAGAGTTTGGAGGTCTAACTAGCTACAGTATAGAGTGCTGTTCTATACATCTCTATATCATGGTAATGCCAGAGTTTGGAGGTCTAGCTAGCTACAGTATAGAGTGCTGTTCTATACATCTCTATATCATGGTAATGCCAGAGTTTGGAGGTCTAGCTAGCTACAGTATAGAGTGCTGTTCTATACATCTCTATATCATGGTAATGCCAGAGTTTGGAGGTCTAGCTAGCTACAGTATAGAGTGCTGTTCTATACATCTCTATATCATGTAAATGCCAGAGTTTGGAGGTCTAGCTAGCTACAGTATAGAGTGTTGTTCTCTACATCTCTATATCATGGTAATGTCAGAGTTTGGAGGTCTAACTAGCTACAGTATAGAGTGCTGTTCTATACATCTCTATATCATGGTAATGTCAGAGTTTGGAGGTCTAACTAGCTACAGTATAGAGTGCTGTTCTATACATCTCTATATTATGGTAATGCCAGAGTTTGGAGGTCTAACTAGCTACAGTATAGAGTGCTGTTCTATACATCTCTATATCATGGTAATGTCAGAGTTTGGAGGTCTAGCTAGCTACAGTATAGAGTGTTGTTCTCTACATCTCTATATTATGGTAATGCCAGAGTTTGGAGGTCTAACTAGCTACAGTATAGAGTGCTGTTCTATACATCTCTATATTATGGTAATGTCAGAGTTTGGAGGTCTAGCTAGCTACAGTATAGAGTGTTCTCTACATCTCTATATTATGGTAATGCCAGAGTTTGGAGGTCTAACTAGCTACAGTATAGAGTGTTCTCTACATCTCTATATTATGGTAATGCCAGAGTTTGGAGGTCTAGCTAGCTACAGTATAGAGTGCTGTTCTATACATCTCTATATCATGGTAATGCCAGAGTTTGGAGGTCTAGCTAGTTACAGTATAGTGTTGTTCTCTACATCTCTATATTATGGTAATGTCAGAGTTTGGAGGTCTAGCCAGTTACAGTATAGAGTGCTGTTCTATACATCTCTATATCATGGTGATGCCAGTGTTTCATCTGTGTGAATGCAGTGTTGTGTTGCCAGTTGAAGAGCTAAATGAATGACCCCCTGTAGTTAATGGAACCCAGTTCTTTCAGTTGACATTACAGCAGCCTCTGTTACCTGCTGATGGGTATTCACACTGCAACACAGGCACATTGAATTATACACACACACACACACACACACACACACACACACACACACACACACACACACACACACACACACACACACACACACACACACACACACACACACACACACACACACACACACACACACACAGTATCTGTACTTCACTTTACCATTTATAATTTACAACTTTTACTTTTACTTCACTACGTTCCTAAAGAAAATAATGTACTTTTTACACCATACATTTTCCCTGACCCACAAGTACTCGTAACAATTTTTATGCTTAACAGGACAGGAAAATGGACCATTCTGTCACGTGTGCTCCCTCTCCGGGCCTCTAGGTCACCAGGCTGCTCGTTATGGTGCACACCTGTCACCATCGTTACGCGTATTTGCACGTCGTCAGACTCACCTGGACTCCATCACCTCCTTGATAACCTGCCCTATATATGTCACTCCCTTTGGTTCCTTCCCTATATATGTCCCTCCCTTTGGTTCCTTCCCTATATATGTCCCTCCCTTTGGTTCCTTCCCTATATATGTCCCTCCCTTTGGTTCCTTCCCTATATATGTCCCTCCCTTTGGTTCCTTCCCTATATATGTCACTGCTTTTGGTTCCTTCCCTATATATGTCACTCCCTTTGGTTCCTTCCCTATATATGTCCCTCCCTTTGGTTCCTTCCCCAGGCGTCATTGTTTCGGTTTCAGTTGCCTGTCTGTGCGTTGTTCGTGTTTCTTGTTTTGTATTATGTTGTGTTTATTGATTAAATCATTCCCTGAACTTGCTTCCCGACTCTCAGCGCACATCGTTACAAGTTCACGCACTTATCAAGAGAACATCCCTGGTCATCCCTACTACCTCTGATCTAGCGGACTCACTAAACACATGCTTCGTTTGTAAATGATGTCTGAGTGTTGGAGTGAGTCCCTGGCTATCTGTAATGATGTCTGAGTGTTGGAGTGAGTCCCTGGCTATCTGTAAATGATGTCTGAGTGTTGGAGTGTGTCCCTGGCTATCTGTAAATGATGTCTGAGTGTTGGAGTGTGTCCCTGGCTATCTGTAAATGATGTCTGAGTGTTGGAGTGTGTCCCTGGCTATCTGTAAATGATGTCTGAGTGTTGGAGTGAGTCCCTGGCTATCTGTAAATGATGTCTGAGGGTTGGAGTGAGTCCCTGGCTATCTGTAAATGATGTCTGAGTGTTGGAGTGAGTCCCTGGCTATCTGTAAATGATGTCTGAGTGTTGGAGTGAGTCCCTGGCTATCTGTAAATGATGTCTGAGTGTTGGAGTGTGTCCCTGGCTATCTGTAAATGATGTCTGAGGGTTGGAGTGAGTCCCTGGCTATCTGTAAATGATGTCTGAGGGTTGGAGTGTGTCCCTGGCTATCTGTAAATGATGTCTGAGGGTTGGAGTGTGTCCCTGGCTATCTGTAAATGATGTCTGAGGGTTGGAGCCCCTGGCTATCTGTAAATGATGTCTGAGGGTTGGAGTGAGTCCCTGGCTATCTGTAAATGATGTCTGAGGGTTGGAGTGAGTCCCTGGCTATCTGTAAATGATGTCTGAGGGTTGGAGTGAGTCCCTGGCTATCTGTAAATGATGTCTGAGGGTTGGAGTGTGCCCCTGGCTATCCATAAATAAAAAACAAGAAAATGGTGCTGTCTGGTTTGCTTAATATAAAGAATTTGAAATGATTCATAGTTTGACTTTTACTTTTGATACTTAAGGATATTTTAACAATTACATTTACTTTGATACTTAAGGATATTTTAACAATTACATTTACTTTGATACTTAAGGATATTTAAAACCAAATATTTTAATTTTACTGGGTGACTTTTATAGTCATTTTCTTTCAAGGGATATTTACTTTTACTCAAGTATGACAATTGGGTACTTTTTCCACCACTGCGCGCACAGACACACAGAGACACACACACGTATTCTGCCAGGGGACACACTCCCAATCAGCTCATGTGAACCTGGTGCTGTGGCCCCCTGGAGGAAGACTAATGAGAAGGATAGAACAGGGTTCAACCTAACATCTCTCTCAATACCTTGATCACACACATACCTCCTCAGGCCAGAGGGAAGATGAGAGTGTGTGTGTGTGTGTGTGTGTGTGTGTGTGTGTGTGTGTGTGTGTGTGTGTGTGTTGCCCTGTGGACACTAATGCTAGGAACTGAAATACTGAGAGATGTGAGCTCACAAAGACACAGCGGTTGGAACCAAAAATCTCAAGTTTGGACTCATCAGACCAAAGGACATTTCCACGGGTCTAATGTTCATTGTTCGTGTTTCTTGGCCCAAGCAATGCTCTTCTTATTATTGGTGTCCTTTAGTAGTGGTTTCTTGCAGCAATTTGACCATGAAGGTTCTGATTCACACAATCTCCTCTGAACAGTTGATGTTGAGATGTGTCTGTTACTTGAACTCTGTGAAGCATTTATTTGGGCTGCAATTTCTGAGGCAGGTAACTCTAATGAACTTATTCTCCACATCAGAGGTAACTCTGGGTCTTCCTTTCCTGTGGCCAGTTTCATCATAGCGCTTGATGGTTTTTGCGACGGCAGTTAAAGAAACATTCCAATTTCTTGAAATGTTTGTTATTGACTGACCTTCATGTCTTAAAGTAATGATGGACTGTCGTTTCTCTTTGTTTATTTGAGCTGTTCTTTACATAATATGGACTTGGTCTTTTACCAAATAGGGCTATCTTCTGTATACCATCCTTGCCTTGTCACAACACAACCGATTGGCTCAAACGCATTAAGAAGGAATGAAATTCCACAAATTAACATTTAACAAGGCACACCTGTTAATTGAAATGCATTCCAGGTGACTACCTCATGAAACTGGTTGAGAGAATGCCAAGAGTGTGCAAAGCTGTCATCAAGGCAAAGGGTGGCTACTTTGAAGAATCTCAAATATGAAATATATTTAGATTAATTTAACCCTTTTTTGGTTACTACATGATTCCATAATTGTTATTTCATAGTTTTGATGTCTTCAGTATTATTCTACAATGTAGAAAATAGTTTTTAAAAAATAAAGAAAAACCCTTGAATGAGTAGGTGTGTCCAAGCCTTTGATTGGTACTGTATGTATCTGTGTGTTTGTGTGCATGTCAGGCAGTTTGATGAGTTCATGGTGCATGTCCAATTCATAATGCATATTCTGTGCCTCAGAACACATTCCATCTCAGCAGGCAGACTAGGCAGGTTTTATATTCTATCATATCATATGAGACACATTGAATAAAACAATGTTGAAAGATTTCAAGGGTCTGGAAGAACAGCCTCTGATCGTGTTGGAACAGCCCTGATCGTGTTCAGGTCATGACTCTCAGCTTCTCTGCTTCTATTAGCAATAAAAACAATAACAGCTGGGAGACTGTTTGTTTTTCCAAACCACAACACAAAGGAAGAGAGAAACCCATAGCTGGTTTCTCCTCTCCTCCGCTTCTAGGTTTCTATGCTTCCACCACACGCACGCACGCACGCACGCACGCACACACACACACACACACACACACACACACACACACACACACACACACACACACACACACACACACACACACACACACACACACACACACACACCTCTGGGACAGACAATATATTATTAATCCAGCATGTAGTATGGATCCTGGTCTTCTATCTATCTAATTATAGCAGTGCCACAAGTCATTCTTTATTTAAAGGGGCTTAAGCTTAAATTAAATTGTTCAAACAAAACACACAGCGGACATGGATGGTTGCCTACATGGTTCATAAAGAATACTAGCAGTGGGGGAAAAGAACATCCTGGATCCCAGCCCTAGGCACAGGCAATAAGAACAGTGATCTTGTCAGTCCCAAATGAAACCATATTCCCTTTATGGGCCCATTTGGGCTCTGGTCAAAAGTAGTGCACTATATAGGGAACAGGGTGCCATTTGGTAGACATTCTCAGTTAGACAGATGGTACAACACATAGCCATCCACTTGGGACAACCAGGCTCAATACAGTCCCTCACAACCCAACCCAGTCCTGTCATAGCACGATATAGATATTAAAGCTCTGGGGCTCCCCCTGGACTGGTTGCTACGACGAACAGGACGAGAAGACAGAGAAAGAGGGAGGAGAGAGAGAAAGAGTCAGTGAGAGAGAGTCTGTGATGGATAACTAGGTCCCCCGTTTGCTTCTCTCTCTCTCTGAGAAGGATGAGGCAGCAACCAGACTAACTGACAGCCTGTGGTTTTGCTCCCATTGATACTGTCTGATGTAGAGGAGACTTCTAGGACACATTGTGAGTGCTGCAGTTGTTAGCCTGATGACCAACTCCCAGGTGTAAAATCACACATGACATATGGTAAATGAAGCTGTGGAATGAGGTTGACAGAATTACACTAGTGCAGTGGCGTAGCCAGAAATGTGTTGACGGGTGGGTCTGCAGAAATGTGGGTGCCCCTCCCCCAAATGAGGTAAAGCAGCTAACTCCCTGCAAGTTTACACATTGTGCCATGAGGTAAAGAGGACACTTCTACACACTCTGCTATGATGCTTAGAGAAAATGTTGCTGTTTTAAAGCTAATTTCCTGCAAGTTTACACATTGTGCCATGGGGTAAAGAGGACACTTCTACACACTCTGCTATGATGCTTAGAGAAAATGTTGCTGTTTTAAAGCTAATTTCCTGCAATTCTACACATTTCTCCATGGGGCAGAGAGGAAAATGTGCCGTTTTAGAGCTGATTAAAGCTAGGTGTGTTGACTGTGATACAGGCACTGGATTATCAGCTGTCTTGTTTGCTAAATGAACAACTGAAATAGAAGTAGGCAGTGGCATGCTGCATATATACAGCGATAGAAGCACAGCGACATATGCCTCAGTGACGGCATATTGGTGGCATATTGGGATTGTGGCTTTCAGTTGTTTTCAGTTGTTTTGTGCAACCCATCCTGTAAGAGTGTATGTTTTTCCAGGTCATCTGTCCTGTTATATTTAATCAAATCTGACTAACCCAGTGCAGCGCTTACATTGCATGTTTAGATTTTTTTATTTTTTTTAAATATATCCCGTTTTGAACATAATTGGATTTTTTTTTTTTGCTCAATCTGAGTGGGTGAGCCCACCTAGGCCCACCTAGGCCCACCTAGGCCCACCCTAGGCCCACCCTAGGCCCACCCTATCATACACCTCTGCACTAGAGAGAATACAACCCTCCAGGGGTTGACCGAGTGAATGTATAACTTGTGTGTTATTTTTGTTATCATGTACAGCATGATAACTCCAACCCGTGTTCCTGGAGAGCTACCCTCCTGTAGGTTTTTGCTCCAACCCGTGTTCCTGGAGAGCTACCCTCCTGTAGGTTTTTGCTCCAACCCGTGTTCCTGGAGAGCTACCCTCCTGTAGGTTTTTGCTCCAACCCGTGTTCCTGGAGAGCTACCCTCCTGTAGGTTTTTGCTCCAACCCGTGTTCCTGGAGAGCTACCCTCCTGTAGGTTTTTGCTCCATACCTAATCTAGCGCACTTGATAAGAATTAATCATTATCTGGTTGATAAGATGAATCAGGTTAGTTACAATTGGGGTTGGAGTGAAAACCTACAGGAGGTTAGCTCTCCAGGAACAGGGTTGGAGAGCCCAGATGTATAGTGTGTGTGTGTGCGCGCACACGTGTGTGTGTGTGTGTGTGTGTGTGTGTGTGTGTGTGTGTGTGTGTGTGTGTGTGTGTGTGTGTGTGTGTGTGTGTGTGTGTGTGTGTGCGTGCGTGCGTGCGTGCGTGCGTGCGTGCGTGCGTGCGTGCGTGCGTGCGTGCATAAAGTCAGAGTTCGTTTAACACACCATTTGTACACACTATCACGTTGTTGTGAATATATACACTGAACAAAAATATAAACGCAACATGTAAAGTGTTGGTCCCATGATTCATGAGCTGAAATTAAAAATCCCATACATTTTCCATATGCATAAAAAGCATAAATGCATATATGCATACATTTCTTTCCAATTTTGTGCACAAATTTGTTTTCATCCTCATTAGTAAGCATTTATCTTTTGCCAATATAATCCATCAACCAACAGCATGTTCATTACACAGGTGCACCTTGTGCTGGGGACAATAAAAGGTCACTTTAAAATGTGCAGTTTTGTTACACAACACAATCCCGCAGATGTCTCAAGTTTTGAGGGAGTATGTAATTAGCATGCTGACTGCAAGAATGTCCACCAGAGCTGTTGCCAAAGAATCGAATGTTCATTTCTCTACCATAAGCTGCATCCAACATCATTTTAGAGAATTTGGCAGTACATCCAACCAGCCTCACAACCGCAGACGGCTTGTAACCATGATAGCCCAGGACCTCCACATCCGGCTTCTTCACCTGAGAGAGGCTGAGGAGGGTGATGATGAGTATTTCTGTATATAATAAATCCCTTTTGTGAGGAAAAACTCATTCTGATTGGCTGGTCCTGGCTCCCCAGTGGGTGGGCCTGGCTGCCAAGTGGGTGGTCCTATGCCCTCCCAGGCCCACCCATGGCTGCAACCCTGCCCAGTCATGTGACATCCATAGATTAGGGCCTAATGAATTTATTTCAATTGACTGATTTCCTTATATGAACTGTAACTCAGTAAAATCTTTGAAATTGTTGCATGTTGCGTTTATATTTATGTTCAGTAAATTAATTCACAGGGTAAATGATCTGTGATTTAGCAGGCAGACAGAGTGAGTTAGTGTTGTACCTCTTATCTGAAGAGCCTGCTGTGTCTGCCAAACACACTAATTGCGTCCCAAATGGCAGCATATTCGCTACATAGTGCACTAGTTTTGACCAGTTGTGCACTATGCAGGACATAGGGTGACATTTGGGACAGAGCCACTATCAAGCAGAGTCATTACTTAGGGTAATTGCTTTGTAGCACGGCTAATCCAAACACACGTTTTAGAGAGGGATCATGTGTTTCAATCAGGTAATGCAACAGAAATACAAGACTTTAGCAGCGTGTACCACAAGACTGAAACAGGATTAACACACACACGCATGCACACATACGCACACACACACCCAAGCACGCGCACACGCACGCGCACACATGCATGCACACGTGCACACAAATACACCCACACCTCAGTTAGATAGGCCATCAGGTACTTTAACTCACGGCAGGTAGTGTGACTCAGTGATTTATCAGGCATCCGTTGGATATGAAATGGTAGTGTGACTCAGTGATTTATCAGGCATCCGTTGGATATGAAATGGTAGTGTGACTCAGTGATTTATCAGGCATCCGTTGGATATGAAATGGTAGTGTGACTCAGTGATTTGTCAGGGATCTGTTGGATATGAAATGGTAGTGTGACTCAGTGATTTGTCAGGGATCTGTTGGATATGAAATGGTAGTGTGACTCAGTGATTTGTCAGGGATCTGTTGGATATGAAATGGTAGTGTGACTCAGTGATTTGTCAGGGATCCGTTGGATATGAAATGGTAGTGTGACTCAGTGATTTGTCAGGGATCCGATGGATATGAAATGGTAGTGTGACTCAGTGATTTGTCAGGGATCTGTTGGATATGAAATGGTAGTATGACTCAGTGATTTGTCAGGGATCTGTTGGATATGAAATGGTAGTGTGACTCAGTGATTTGTCAGGGATCCGTTGGATATGAAATGGTAGTGTGACTCAGTGATTTGTCAGGGATCTGTTGGATATGAAATGGTAGTGTGACTCAGTGATTTGTCAGGGATCTGTTGGATATGAAATGGTAGTATGACTCAGTGATTTGACAGGGATCTGTTGGATATGAAATGGTAGTGTGACTCAGTGATTTGTCAGGGATCCGATGGATATGAAATGGTAGTGTGACTCAGTGATTTGTCAGGGATCTGTTGGATATGAAATGGTAGTGTGACTCAGTGATTTGTCAGGGATCCGATGGATATGAAATGGTAGTGTGACTCAGTGATTTGTCAGGGATCTGTTGGATATGAAATGGTAGTGTGACTCAGTGATTTGTCAGGGATCTGTTGGATATGAAATGGTAGTGTGACTCAGTGATTTGTCAGGGATACGTTGGATATGAAATGGTAGTGTGACTCAGTGATTTGTCAGGGATCTGTTGGATATGAAATGGTAGTGTGACAGTGATTTGTCAGGGATCCGATGGATATGAAATGGTAGTGTGACTCAGTGATTTGTCAGGGATCCGTTGGATATGAAATGTCAACAGTAACAGAAATGTCATAGATTTTGGCATTAGCATTTAATTTGAAGAGAGAGAGATATAACCTTTTCTCATTTCCTCAGCCACACGACATGTCTTAAATTGTTTTTATTTATTTTAAATTGAACCTTTATTTAACTAGGCAAGTCAGTTAAGAACAAATTCTTATTTACAATGACGTGTGGTGAAACAAAGCTCAGTAAAGATTATTTACCAGTGTGTGTGTGTGTGTGTGCGTGCGTGCGTGCGTGACACATTGAGATGCCAGGCTATAGTATTGATGTAAAAGGGCCAGACTCCGGTTATTAGGCTGAGGACAAAACTTTATTGTTCAATTTAGATCATACAGCGTCCAGGAATATGAGTGGGTTATGGCAATGCAGGGTGATTGTACCACACGTGTTTTCTGTCTCTCGTTGTCTCGCTCTGTCTCTGTCTCGCTCCTAATTCCCTGTCCCATAACATATTAAATGATATACATGCACACAAACATGAATTATCGAAGAGTGAAGAGGGCAGACTAACATAGCTACTTTGAGTTGTATAACACTTCATGCATCTAAAAGTTGTCTGAGATCAGGGGGACAGCTGATTTTCAGATATATGGTTACAGCACCACCTAGTGGTATTTACATGTATTACATTAATATATACATTTGACGCAGGCAGTGTATGTATTGTGTGTACCATGATTGAAAAGTAGTGGACAATAGGTCCCATGTGGCTCAGTTGGTAGAGCATGGCAATTGCAATATCAGGGTTGTGAGTTTGATTCCCACAGGGAACCGTATGAAAATGTATGCACTCACTATTGTTAGCCTACAGGAGGGTAGCTCTCCAGGAACAGGGTTGGAGTGAAAACCTACAGGAGGGTAGCTCTCCAGGAACAGGGTTGGAGTTAAAACCTACAGGACGGTAGCTCTCCAGGAACAGAGTTGGAGTTAAAACCAACAGGAGGGTATCTCTCCAGGAACAGGGTTGGAGTTAAAACCTACAGGACGGTAGCTCTCCAGGAACAGAGTTGGAGTTAAAACCTACAGGAGGGTAGCTCTCCAGGAACAGGGTTGGAGTGAAAACCTACAGGAGGGTAGCTCTCCAGGAACAGGGTTGGAGTGAAAACCTACAGGACTGTATCTCAACAGGAACAGGGTTGGAGTGAAAACCTACAGGAGGGTAGCTCTCCAGGAACAGGGTTGGAGTGAAAACCTACAGGAGGTTAGCTCTCCAGGAACAGGGTTGGAGTGAAAACCTACAGGACTGTATCTCTCCAGGAACAGGGTTGGAGTGAAAACCTACAGGACTGTATCTCTCCAGGAACAGGGTTGGAGTGAAAACCTACAGGACTGTATCTCTCCAGGAACAAGGTTGGAGTGAAAACCTACAGGACTGTATCTCTCCAGGAACAGGGTTGGAGTGAAAACCTACAGGAGGGTAGCTCTCCAGGAACAGGGTTGGAGTGAAAACCTACAGGAGGGTAGCTCTCCAGGAACAGGGTTGGAGTGAAAACCTACAGGACTGTATCTCTCCAGGAACAGGGTTGGAGTGAAAACCTACAGGACTGTATCTCTCCAGGAACAGGGTTGGAGTGAAAACCTACAGGATTGTATCTCAACAGGAACAGGGTTGGAGTGAAAACCTACAGGAGGGTAGCTCTCCAGGAACAGGGTTGGAGTGAAAACCTACAGGACTGTATCTCTCCAGGAACAGGGTTGGAGTGAAAACCTACAGGACTGTATCTCTCCAGGAACAGGGTTGGAGTGAAAACCTACAGGAGGGTAGCTCTCCAGGAACAGAGTTGGAGTGAAAACCTACAGGAGGGTAGCTCTCCAGGAACAGGGTTGGAGTGAAAACCTACAGGACTGTATCTCTCCAGGAACAGGGTTGGAGTGAAAACCTACAGGAGGGTAGCTCTCCAGGAACAGAGTTGGAGTGAAAACCTACAGGAGGGTAGCTCTCCAGGAACAGGGTTGGAGTGAAAACCTACAGGAGGGTAGTTCTCCAGGAACAGGGTTGGAACAAAAACCAGAGGATCAATAGTTTATACAAAAAATAACTGTGTATTAAGTTTTATCACAAGCACATACAGGTATCTGCCAAAATGAAGGAAACACCAACATAAAGTGTCATAAACATAAAAGATGTTGGGCCACCATGAGCTGACAGAACAGCTTCAATGCACCTTGGACTGGATTCTACAAGTCAACCTAAACCCATCACAGGAAAATGCACCCAACATACTGTCAGGGGAATTTAATAATTCCTTTATGTGCTCATTAATTAAAATCACTCTGTCTGTTTCTAAGAATTTGTAAGATCCTTATTAACATAAAATAGACAGGGAACAGTCTTATTAAAAATAGATAATAGTATTTATTCTCGGAGCACGCTCCCATTTAACCACAAACAACAGTTCATATACAACATATGACGTCATTGGTTACAGAATAAAGCTCCTCCTCTTGACCAAGATAAAACAGGTTCAAAAGTTCATTCCAACTCACCAGCACACACACATGACACACAATATCAGTTATTCTCCTGAAGGCTCACTATAATTTATTACCACTTTAGCAGACAACTCAAGATAATGGAAGACCTAAAAAGTTACTCACTGCATTATCTAAACATCTCAGGGCTAAGTTGGGTCGGTTCAACCATAGTTTAACGATCTTTTTTGTTTACTTTATAACCCACAGCACAAACCTCTCTAAGTTGGAATGGTGTTTATTATGTTTTAATTACTCCTTGTTCATACTACATAATCCCTTCCTTATGAATTAACATTATTAATCAGATATAATAATACAGGGTAGAGTTTAAATTAGTTATAGTTTTATCTAAATGTAGAAATTGTTTAGTCATTATTCATAAAATTCCTAACACATACAGACTCAAAGATTGAGCTCAGGTGCATTGTGTTTCCATTGATTATCCCTGAGATGTTTCTACAACTTGATTGGAGTCCATCTGTAGTAAAAATCAATTGATTGGACATATTTGTCACATACACCGAATACAACAAGTGTAGACCTTACAGTGAAATGCTTACTTACAAGCCCTTAACCAACAAGCTGTTTGTAAAGGCACACACCTGTCCATTTAAGGTCCCACAGTTGACAGTGCATGTCAGAGCAAAAACCAAGCCATGACATCGAAGGAATTGTCCGTAGAGCTCCGAGACAGGATTGTGTCGAGGCACAGATCTGGGGAAGGGTACAAAACAATTTCTGCAGCATTGAAGGTCGCCAAGAACACAGTGGCCTCCATCATTCTTAAATGGAAGAAGTTTGGAACCACCCAGACTCTTCCTAGAGCTGGCCGCCAGGCCAAACTGAGCAATCGGGGGAGAAGGGCCTTGGTCAGGGATGTGACCAAGAACAAGATGGTCACTCTGACAGAGCTTCAGAGTTCCTCTGTGGAGAACCTTCCAGAAGGACAACAATCTCTACTGCACTCCACCAATCAGGCCTTTATGGTAGAGTGGCCAGACGGAAGCCATTCCTTAGTAAAAGGCCCAAAAGACACCTAAAGACTCTCAGACCATGATAAACAAGCTGCTCTGGTCTGATGAAACAAAGATTGAACTCTTTGGCCTTAATGCAAAACGTCACGTCTGGAGGAAACCTGGCACCATCCCTACGGTGAAGCATGGTGGTGGCAGCATCATACTGTTGGGATGTTTTTCCTTAGCAAGGACTGGGAGACTAGTGAGTATCAAGCGAAAGACGAACAGAGCAAAGTACAGAGAGATCATTGTTGAAAACCTGCTCCAGAGCGCTCAGGACCTCAGACTGGGGTGAAGGTTCACCTTCCAACAGGACAACGACCCTAAGCACACAGCTATGACAATTCAGGAGTGGCCTCGGGACAAGTCTCTGAATGTCCTTGAGTGGCTCAGCCAGAGCCCAGACTTGAACCCGATCTAACATCTCTGGAGAGACCTGAAAATAGCTGTGCAGCGACGCTCCCCATCCAACCTGACAGAGCTTGAGGGGCTCTAAAAGTACTGAGTAAAGGTTCTGAAAACTTATGTAAATGTGATATTTCAGTTTTACATTTTTTGTACATTTGCAAACATTTCTAGAAACCTGTTTTTGCTTTGTCATTATGGGGTACTGTGTGTAGAATGATGAGGTGGGAAAACTATTTAATCCATTTTAAAATAAGGCTGTAACGTAACAACATGTGGAAAAAGTCAAGGGGTCTGAATACTTTCCGAATGCACCGTATACTTTGTATCCCTTGTTTACTCAAGTACTTCCTATATTTTGGCAGTTACAGGTATTCCTACAGTCTGGAAGGCCACAGTTTGGGAAGCATGCATGCCACATATATGCTACAGCTTGTTGTGTTGTGGCCGTAGACATATAATCCATAGAATGGTTTTGTGACCTCTAACCCTGATCATTTGACTGTTAAACTCATGGGTACACTAGCAATGGATCCTGACTTGAATGGGAACTGCCATCTATGGATTTTATTTCTATGGTTGGTTGTAGCTGTCTGTTTGCCTTTTTCAACATTTCAAAATAGAATCGTGGGAAAAATGTACATTTTGAAAAGCAAATGGCTACTGCTAAAAAGAGAAGACTAGTCTGTATGTAGAACCCACAGAACACTGTTTACTCAACAACTCCCAATTAGAAGCTAACAGCAGCACTGTTTTTCAATGTATCTCATCTAGAGATAGGCTATTGCCACGACGTGAGTAGTAGTCTATGGCCATATAAAAAAACATGATTTTCTTAATGCGATTTCTTAATCCGGCCCTGGGGACCAGGGGCACATATACTGAACAATCAACAGTGTCTGATTAGAGAGAATGACGACCTCCTCTGCTGATGAACTCTACAGTGCTTCTACATCTGCATTGCTTGCTGTCTGGGGTTTTAGGCTGGCTTTCTATACAGCACTTTGTGACATCGGCTGATGTAAAAGGGGCTTTATAAATACATTTGATTGATTGATTGATTGACTAAAACACCTTCCTGGTTCAGTCAAAATACAACTATCACAAAGTACCCATCAAACTGTGCACCAATAATAACTCCTTCAAATGATGTCACAGTGATGAGCTGGGATCGGGTATTAACTGAGAACACTTCGTCATCATTTTCTGGCTGGTTTTTAATGTGATAAATAGATAGGGCCTATAGCTTATCTTCTGACCTATATTTCTATAGCCTGATGCTATGCCTTTTGGTCCCCGTAGCATTGACCACAGGCCGTCATGTGTTCTTAACTGAACTCATCATATACGTACGTAATATTCTATAGGAGGTGCTGGTAGTCAAGCAGTAGAAAATGTGATGTGCCTGTACTCAATGAAGGTGTGTCGTCTACTGGCCCAATTCAAGCACTGGACACCAATGGAAATAAATAAAGGTTCAATTCATGAAAATAAAATGTATAATATATATTTTGCAAACAGTAAAATCCAACCAGTCATGTTAACATCAGCCTTTAAAATCTATTTGTTCAAATAAGCCCTTCACTCGGCTTGTCAAAATGTGTGTCCAAGATAGCTCTGTCCAAATGCTGATTGAAGCTATTTAGAGACCTCATAATGCTGAGTCATATTAAACAATTGTAATGTGCTTGTTTTTCTTCCATTAGTGCGATGACCCCAAAACTCAGACGAGCCTTGTGACATGACATTCATTCCCTAATCCAGTAGTTTCCTTGCGTGACTCTTGTTGGCTCCAACAAACGGGACACTAACCAGCTTACTGTACAGTTTACTGAACTCAGATGACACCCCCTCCCCCCTAATCCTGGGGCTGAAACCACCTCATACTGTAGATAACCTCAAGTGACCTGCAACAAAAACTGTCCAGAGGTTACCTTACTGTAGATCAGTCTCTTCGTCCTGGTCCTGGGGACACAAAGAGGTGCACAGTTTTGTTTCTTGCCTCAGCACTACACAGCTGGTTCAAATGGTCAAAGCTTGACGATGAGTTGATCATTTGAATCAGCTGTGTAGTGCTAGGGCCAAAACCAAAATGTGCAACCTTTTGGGTCCCCAGGGACCAGGATTAAGAAAGACTGCCGTAGATTACAAATGCCACAATGTCAAATCCAGGAGGCGAACCATGTGTGGTGCATCGTGCCTCATCTGACCTACGGCGGAGAACGAAGGAGTTGAGCTCATCGTGCCTCATCTGACCTACGGCGAGAACGAAGGAGTTGAGCTCATCGTGCCTCATCTGACCTACGGCGAGAACGAAGGAGTTGAGCTCATCGTGCCTCATCTGACCTACGGCGAGAACGAAGGAGTTGAGCTCATCGTGCCTCATCTGACCTACGGCGAGAACGAAGGAGTTGAGCTCATCGTGCCTCATCTGACCTACGGCGAGAACGAAGGAGTTGAGCTCATCGTGCCTCATCTGACCTACGGCGAGAACGAAGGAGTTGAGCTCATCGTGCCTCATCTGACCTACGGCGAGAACGAAGGAGTTGAGCTCATCGTGCCTCATCTGACCTACGGCGAGAACGAAGGAGTTGAGCTCATCGTGCCTCATCTGACCTACGGCGAGAACGAAGGAGTTGAGCTCATCGTGCCTCATCTGACCTACGGCGAGAACGAAGGAGTTGAGCTCATCGTGCCTCATCTGACCTACGGCGGAAAACGAAGGAGTTGAGCTCATCGTGCCTCATCTGACCTATGGCGAGAACGAAGGAGTTGAGCTCATCGTGCCTCATCTGACCTACAGCGAAAACGAAGGAGTTGAGCTCATCGTGCCTCATCTGACCTACAGCGAAAACGAGGAGTTGAGCTCATCGTGCCTCATCTGACCTACAGCGAGAACGAAGGAGTTGAGTCATCGTGCCTCATCTGAACCTACAGCGAAAACGAAGGAGTTGAGCTCATCGTGCCTCATCTGACCTACGGCGAGAACGAAGGAGTTGAGCTCATCGTGCCTCATCTGACCTACAGCGAGAACGAAGGAGTTGAGCTCATCGTGCCTCATCTGACCTACGGCGAAACGAAGGAGTTGAGCTCATCGTGCCTCATCTGACCTACGGCGAGAACGAAGGAGTTGAGCTCATCGTGCCTCATCTGACCTACAGCGAAAACGAAGGAGTTGAGCTCATCGTGCCTCATCTGACCTACAGCGAAAACGAAGGAGTTGAGCTCATCGTGCCTCATCTGACCTACAGCGAAACGAAGGAGTTGAGCTCATCGTGCCTCATCTGACCTACAGCGAAAACGAAGGAGTTGAGCTCATCGTGCCTCATCTGACCTACAGCGAAACGAAGGAGTTGAGCTCATCGTGCCACATGGATCACGTACCAATCTGATACCAGAGCCATGACTACATTGCTGTGACACCAGGGTGGCCCTTCCTTGAGACGAAAGGAAGAGGCAACAAAATTACAGGTCAATAACAGGTCATTGTCTCTGTTTAAAGGGTCTGCTAGTATCACAGCTAAATGCCAGACTAAATGGACTCATTAGATGTACTGAGTACAGGTACATTTAGTTTGTGACATTTTACCAACACTAGTTTGTCTTTTACGTTTTTATGTTCTCAGATTGTTCTCGTTCTGTCCTGAAAAACCAAAGTTCTAACCTTGGTCTCCTGCACATCACAAGACTGTGTTAGCCAGTTGAGCAAAAATTCACAGGCATTATATCGGGGGAGCCAACCAGTTTTCAGGTCTCAGGCTATAAATGACACACAAAAAAACTCTCAAATCGTGCTGAAAGTCCCCTGCACCTAAGGCATAGGTTCTCAAATG